>NW_020940527.1:7454124-7539417 GCF_900497805.2 Vombatus ursinus
ATATATATATATATATATACTCCTTCTAACTGCCCTAATAATGAGAAAGTTCTTATGAGTTACAAGTATCATCTTCCCATGCAGGAATGTAAACAGTTAACCTTATTAAGTCCCTTATGATTTCCTTTTCCTGTTTACCTTTTTATGCTTCTCTTGAGTCTTGGATTTGAAAATCAAATATTCTATTCAACCTTGGTCTTTTCATCAAGAATATTCAAAAATCCTCTATTTAATTGGATGTCCCTTTTTTCCCCTAAATGAGTTCATGAAGTCAGACATAACTAAAATGATTTAACAAAAACAACAACAAAAACATGTATAATCTGTATGAAATTGCTTGCCTTCTCAAGGAGAGAGTAGTGGACAGAGGGAGGGAGAGAGCTTGGAACTCAAAATTAAAAAAAAGCTAATGTTAAAATTTTTATGTGTAATTGAGAAATATTTAATGAAATAAAAATGGGTGGGAAAGAGAGTTCCTTTGTGCTGTGCTTCAAGAGACTGAGGATTCAGGAATAAAATGCCTCTGTGGAGTTTCAGCTGTCACATATTCAAGTAGATCTGTTTTCTCATTAATGTGGGCATACATATTGTAGATACATGTCTACAATGATAACTGTCACAAACCATCAGCGGTTTTCCCCTCCTGTGTATCTCTTGTCCATATCTTTCCATTGATGGGATAAGAAAGTCTGCCCTATGTTCTGGTGGCCTTCCTCCCTTTCTCCTGACATCAAGAGCTCATCAATGAAGTACTCAGTTTGTTCATTGATTATCCCTCATTCCTACCATGTGAGCAGCCTGTTTTCTTTGCTGCTAATCAATTTCTTCGATGACATTTTTACCTCACTTCTCATTCATAATCCCCATTTTGTAATGCATAGAAACTTACCCATACTCACTATGTACCTTTCCCAGCTGATTCTTCCAACAGTTTCTATAGTGCTAAAGATACTTTTCATCTTGAAACTGAAAGGGGGGATGAGGAGGACAAATATTCTTTTTTTTTTTTAGCCTTGCAGGTGAAAAAAGGAAGAAAGAAATTGTAACAAAAGCCTGGAACATAGAGTCAGTCTCTCAATCATGCCCATTCTCTTCTCTGTGATGATTGACTCCTATTGGATACTGTCATATTTCTCGATTCTTTTTTTTTATTTCTCTCATTGGGTTCTTCTCCTACCCTGTCTGGCTGCTACTTCTCAGTCTCCTTTGCTGTTTGGGCATCTCTGTTTTGCCACTCACAGAGGGTGTCCTCTGTAGTTACATGGGAGCCTGCCCTGAGACCTCTTCTCTTTTTCCTTTCCATTATCTCACTTGGCAATTTCATTAGATCTCATGAATTTAGTTATCATAATTATGAAGATGATTCCTAGATCATTACATCCACCCCTCATTTCTCTCTAGACTTCAGACCTGCAATACCAACTGTCTTTTGGATATCTTGAACTAGTTAGTCTGTAGTCATTTCAAACTCAACATGACTAAAACAGAATTCATTATTATTTCAAACTCAACCTGACTAAAACTGAATTCATTGTTTTTCCCCATGACTCACTGTCCTTCTGAACTTTTCTGTTACAGTCAAGGGTTCTCCTATCCTCCTGGGTCTCCAAGCTTGGTGTCATCCTTGGCTGTCATTTTGCCTCATATTTCCGAGCAGTTAACAAATCTCACCATGTCTACCTTTGTGACCTCTCTTATATGACCGCTTCTTTCCATTCATGTAGCCAACATACTAGTTCAGGCATTTATTGCCTTTTACCTAGACTATTATAAATACCCTTATAACTCATTTCTCTGCCTCAAGTCTTTCTCTATTCCAATTCATCTGCCAGAGTGATTTGTATAATATAGAAATATGTTTTGCATGATTCATGTATATAATTGTTATATTGCTTGCCTTCCCACTGGGTGTGGGAAGGGCAGGAGAGAGGCAGAGAATTTGGATTCAATGATTTTTTTTAATAAAAAGAATGTTAAGAAAACAAAAGTATAGGTTTAACCACAGCACTACTCTATCCAATAAACTTGAGACATTCCTTGTTAACCTCCAGAATAAAATATACATTTCACCATTTGGCATCTAAAGCTCTTCATAATCCAGTGCCCTCCTACACTTTTAGGCAATTAATATTTTACTCCTGTCCACATACTCTAGGACCCAGCTATGCTGACCTACTTTTCCTCATACAGAACACTCTGTCTCCCATGTCCATAACAGTGCTGGCTATCCCTCATGCCTAAAGTCCTCCCTGTCCTCTTCTTAGTTTTGCTGGCTCCCTTCAAAGACCAAACTTAAGTCCTACCTTCTACAGGAGGGCTTTCCCAGTCCCTTCAGTGGTAGTGCCTTCCCTTCTGAGATCCTCTCACTCTTTCTATACTTCTTTTATGCACCTAGTTCTTGGTGTAACCTGAGCTCCAAAGCCTATTGGTATGAGACTCTTTCCTTGGTCAAGACCAATACCTTTCACCTGCATGAGAGGCAGGGTGGAGTTGGAGAGCAGGACAGAAGAGAACTCCAGTCAGAGGTTTATCTTGAATCTTTAAACAAAATCCCCTAAACTAATATATTTAAGGGAGAAGATAAATGTAATTTTAGCTTGGTATCCCCTCTTTCTGAGGAGAGAACAGTGACTAAGCTTCTGGCCCCAACCTCCTACTTCTCCTGGGAAGAAACAAAGTCTCCCTTGGAGAAGGACAGGGGGAAAAGAGGTTAGAGATGTTTATTAGGCCTTTTGGGATAGTTGGTACTGTATTTACATGTTTTTGCACCTGATGAGAATTTAAACTGCTTGAGAAAAGAAATTGTTCTTTATATCCCAGTATTTTGCACCATGCCTAGCATAGCTATAGCACTTAACAAATGCTTTTAGACTGTGATATGTAACGTTGGTCTATATGGTCCCAATAGGGATTAAGTTAATCATTAATTTCTGGAAATTCAGAAGAGATGATTCTATCTGAATATTTGCAAGGGAATTGAGCTGAGTTGGACTGATGTGTTGCTTATCCACTGTTATCCTTTAATTTGGAAATATCTTGACTGATTTTGCCTATCCATAAGGAATAGAGAAAAGTTAAAGTTGAAGCTTTCGCAATGAAAGCATTTACACTGACTCACCTTGTCCTGGGATTGACAAAATGGAAGTACCTTCCATGCTGTGGCTTCTTCTCTGGTTAGATGGAACCTCCCAGAACCTCCATGTAAGAAGGGTGCTCAGGCGAACCGTATCTTCATTTTTCTTCAGGCTGTACTCTGATCTTTCTCATCTTCTATATCCTCAACAATTATTGCTCTCTGCAATCATTGCTGCCTAGAATGATACCCCTTTCCTTTCTACATGCTAACTATTCTTAAAGACCTTTGATGTCAACTTTTTTTTTGCTGAATTTTTTCCTGACTGATTCAGTCCAACGTTCTCTCTCTTTTCTATGAATTCTTACAGTTTATCAAATAACTCAATCTAAAAAGGAGGGAAAAAATTGAACACAAAGAGGTGAGTAGAAAGAGAAGGATCTAAAAGAAAGAGAAGGTAGTTAGAACACTGAAAGACATTAGAACTTTAATAAATTCAATGATAACCCACAGTTCCAGAGGATCGAAGATGAAGCATATCATCCACTTCCTGCCAGAAAGAGAATGGACTTAAAATGTAGAATGAGACACTATTGGATATGGCCAATGTGGGAATTTGTTATGCTGGACTATGCATATGTGTAATAAGTTTACCATTATGAGGAAAACAAGGTTTGAAGATGTCATTTCTATTATACAGGAGAGAAGGGTGAATTTTGCTGGTACCTAACCTGAGTGTGCAACATTTGGATTTTTGCCAAATGACTGCTACCTGTGCTCAAGAGGCAGGTTGGCTTCTGTCTTAGAAAAGAAGATAAAAGGATTTGAAGAACACTTTTATACACTCTAAGTTGTCAGGAAAGATTATGTTCCTTAAGAAAAACAAAAGAATAAGGAGGGTTTTAAGGTAAAAACAGAGGAGAAAATAGAATCTAAAAAGGCAAGGGGAAACCCATATCTACGTGTGAAGGTTGGAGGATGGAAGAATGTCACACAAAGCTAAGAAATGTATATGGAGCTCTTCTCCAAAAAGAGGGAGCTGAATGCTCTGACGAAGTCCTTGATTTCCTCCAAAAAATGATGATGTGAGCCCACCCACAGGGATCATTCAGTAAGCATTTGAAGAAGAAATAGTAAGTTATGATGCCTCATGATCCCATGCTGAGATAACTATTTGTTGACTTGATAGCAATATAGAATTTCCACTGTTGTCTCCTGATGGATATATAAAAAATGCCAAAGTATTCCTGGCACTTCTCAAACCAAATGACTACTATCCAAATTTGATGATTCATGTGTGCACAAATACCCTACTGCCAGCAGCACTGTCAAAAATTATGCTACCTGGAATGGGTCACCAAAGATTATGAAGTCTTGGGCAAATAGCTAAAGACTATAAGGGCACAATGTTATCAGTATGGCTTCCCAATGAAGGCAAGAGTTTTAGAAGAAAAAGTCAGATTTGGAAAAAAAAATAAGAAGTTAAAAATGAATGGGATCTGGATTTCTGGAGCACAATGTGCATTAAATTCTAGCCGATAAGACAACCCAGGAGGGATGGGAAATTCTCAAAAGTATGGAAGCCACAATGAACAACAAACCTGATGAGGAGGAAAAGGGGAAATTGTCTAAAGAGATTGATATAGACGAGGAATTCACAAACCAGTACCTCTTAAAAAAATTGTCGATATCCTTTGTTTTTACATCACCTTTATTTCTGAATATTTCCCTGTCCTCTCCCCAATAAGAATAGCTCATAAAACAAATAAAAAGAAAAAGGTAACTCAGCAAAACCAACCAATGAATCAAAAAAATCTGACACTCTAACCTAGATTTTTAAAAGATGTACTAAGAGAGAATAAAGGGCAGGTAATAGGATGAATTAAAAAAAAACATAGCATGGGCCTATAGGAATGGTGTTACAGTGAGCTGAAGCTTCTAATGAAAGTTAAAGAAAAGAAAAGGTTGATTTTTTAAACCTATATCCAGAAAGCATGGCACAATGAAAAGCCAGCATCAAAGCTAGAAAGGCTTTGGTTCAAGTCTCACTTCTCTCTGATGCTGGCTGCAAGACCCTGGACAGGTCATTTAAATTTTGAATGTCCTAGGAACTCTCTAAGGCTATAAATTACTATAAAACTAAAAACTGCACTAAGACTTTTGGAACATCCTGTGTGTTTGTGTTTACATGTATGTGTGTGTACACATACATATATACATATATTAAAACATATATTTCTCTATATGTATGTATGTAGATAAATATGTACATACATATACAAACTTAGGTACATACCTACCCCAGTAAAATCATCTCAGCTGACGGGCTAACCCAGATGAAGAGTAACCAACAGGCCTCAAACCCATCAGTGAGTTGGAGGGATATCTACGCCGAACACATGGAGATTTCTCTTGGTGGAATGGGCAGATGAGGACAATTTGTTCCAACAGTCATGAATGTAGCTGAAGCAGATGCTGTGGAGCAATTAGAACTTGATCAGGCATTGAATATGCCAAGGTCATCTGCAGCATCATAGATCATTGCCAGTCATTTTGTTTTTTGTCCTGCCAGGGGACTTTGATAACTCTGGAAGAGCGAGTGAGGCTGACCACTTTGTGCAACTCTGCCTCACTTAAATCAAATTCATGTGCAAGTCAAGAAATCACCTTTATGATGTCATTGGTCCTCTTCAAAAACAGAGGATGAACAACAACACATACATATATGGTATGAATGCATACATATATAAGTATATGTGTCTATATATGCATGTGTGTATATATACACATATTTACTTATATCTCCAAGATTTGAGTAAAGTATTTGATAAAGAATCTCATGGTATTCTTAGGGAAAGATGGGAATGTTTGAGCTAGATAATCACATGGTTCAGGGGGATTTGGAATTGGTTGAATGGTTGGACTTTCCTAAGAGTATTAATGATTCAGTGTTAATTTGTAAGGCACTTTCTGGTGGACCACTCGGAATCTGTGACCTTTTTCACTGTTTTTATCAATGATTTAGTTAAAGGCATGGATAACATGTTTATTAAATCTGAAAATGACATAAAGCTGGGAGTGAAAACTACCATACTTAATAACAAAAATCATTTCTTATAAAGGTTTTGACTAGCTATCACATTAAGCAGAATAACTTAAATTTAGTGAGGATAAAGGTAGAAGCAGACTCTTTGGTTCAAGAAAGTCAGTTTCACAAGTACAAAATGTGAAAGGCACAGTTAGATAGCAGTTGGTCCAAAGAAGAGTTAGAAGAAAGAACCTGAGCTAACAGGGTGCTGGCATGAGGCCTGCAACATGAAGATGGACTGGAAAAAAGGGAAAGAGAAAGAGAAAATTTCTGAGAAACCGTGGTAGCCATCTTCAAATATTTGAAGGGTAGTCATGTGGAAGAGAGATTAGACTCTTGCTTAGTCACAGAAGGCAAAAGTGGGAGCAAGAGAATAAAAGTTGTCAAAGGGAATATTTAGACAACACAAACTAAAAACTTCCTAAGGTGAAATAGGTTTCCTTGGGATGAAATGGGTTCTTCCTCCCTGGAGGTTTTTAAGCAAAATCCAGATGATCATATTTCCTGGATCTTCTTGAGGGATTTGTGGACAGGTACTGGTTGGGCTAGATGCCTAGCTGACCTCTTAGAGTCTTTCTGACTCTAGGATTTCATGACTTTATGAAATGGTCAAAATTCACTGCAGTTGTGATGATGATGAGGAGGAGGAGAATGATGACAAAGATGGAGATGGGGATGATGATGAGGAAGAGGAAGAAGATGATAATGAAGATGATGAGGAAGAGGAGGAGGAGAAGGAAGAGGAGGATAGCAGCAGGCACTTATGTACTGCTTTAGGGTTTTCAAAGCACTGTACATATTTTATCTTATTTGATCCTCACAACAACCCTATAAAGGTAGGTTCTACTATGATTCTCATTTTACAAATGAGAAAACTGAGACTAAAAGGCTAGGATCATATAGCTAGTAGGTGTCTGAGGCAGAATTTGAACCCAAGTCTTCTTAATTCTAAATCCAGAGTCCTTACCCACTTGGTCATCTAGTTTATACTAAAATAAAGGCTGGTCCAAGAGAAACATCATATCTTCCAGCTTATTGTTCACACGATTCCTTTGGTATGGCTTGTGTATTTTCTTTTATCTTTCTAAATGATAGCCTACAAAATGTCTTGTTTCCCAACCAAACTTGAAGCTCTGGGCACAGAATATCTCTAATACTCTCTAATACTCCCATATGGTCTTACAATTAAGTTTTTCCTTAAATGTTCTTTGACTTTTTTTTTTTGCTTACCACCTCCATTGTCTATCAATATTTGGTTGTCTTGATGCCTTGGTCATTATCCCAGTGATTGTGTGGGATACCTGCTGTTCTAAAGTTATGATGCATGGGTACAGTGAACATTTCACAAGAGTGTGGCTCATTACTGAGACAAACTCAAGGGCTTGAGCTCATCAATTGGACAAAATGGTGAAGCAGAAAGAGTACGGGTCTTGAAATGAGAACTGGATTCAGATCCTTACTATCTGATGGAACATGAGCAATCATTTAATTTCACTAGGTCTCATTTTCTTCATCAGTAAAATGATGATAATAATACTAGTAGGACCTACCTTCTAGAGTTCCTAGTAGTAAAGTTCTTGGCAAACCAGTTTACAATTTTAAGTTTGAATGATTATAATACTAATTATTATTAGTGGTGGTCATTGTATTGTTAATTGTGCTCATATGCTGAGTTTAAGCTTCTTAAAATTGCACTAAGATTTTTGACAAAATCAAAATATATGGGGAAATGATCATTTTAGAAAGGAAAAGTGGCAGAATGACTATGTTTTTGTGTCTAAGAATTCTCAAAAGGGAAGCCTACAGTTGGGTAGTGTTTCCAGATGATGGAGGATTGAGTTCAGTCATAAAGAACAAGATACATGGCTCCTTGGGTGAATCTTCAGGATATACCATTACCTCTTTGACATACTGTGGCCCAGCTCTCGAGCAGCACAGACTGTGAGCATGGATCACATGCAGATACACTTGGGGGTACCAAGACAAGCCATCAAGCTTTTGATTGCATTCTCCCAGAAAATCAGCACTCAGGGCCACACACAATAAATGCAGAAGGAAAAAGGAATGAAACCCCTGACTGCTACAGCTGAGGGATGGCAAACCTTACAGAATTCTATCTAGATGTTTTTCCCGTAATCTTTCATGTACCACACTATGAACATCACAAAAGATGAGTCAGGGTAATAATTGTGTGCCGGCACTAAGTGCAGTGTGAACCCAGCATTTGTTCATTTAAATATCTCCTGTTGCCTGAACCAAGTGAAAGGAGAGCCAGCAAAGTGTGTCCAGCTCCAGTGCACAACTGCAACTGTGCACTTGCATCTGAGATTCATTTATGTCAGTATTAATAGCAGCATCTCTTTTGACCCAGTGATACTACTATTAAGCTACACCCCCAAAGAGACCAAAGAAAGAGGACAAGAACCCATGTATGTAAAAATTGATTTAGGAAAGAGTTTCAGAGAAACCTGGGAAGACTTGAATGAACTGATGCAGAGGGAAGTTATCAGAAACAGAAGAACAACTTTGTATATAATAACAACGACATTGTAAAGACAAACAACTTTGAAAGAGGTAGAAACTCTGATCAATGCAACAACCAACCACAATTCTAGAAAACTCATGACGAAACGTGCTACCTCTCTTGATAGAGAGATGGTGGACTCAGAGTTCAGATGAGGGCAACTTTTTCTAACATGGCCAATGGGGACAAAATGAAAGGAAGAGAAAATGAATGTGTTAATTGAAAAAATAATAATGCATTTAAAAATAATAATTTGTAGAATAAAAAGTCACAATTTTATACTCAAATTCCTCCTTGAGTCATTAATCAGTCAACCAAATAATTGAGTGCCTAATCCTAACCAGGAGTCTTACTGCTGTGATATCACATACACACATAATGCACATGTGTATAATACATACATATATGTATGTGGGTGTATATATGTACATACGCTCCTATGCACATGCATACATACATATCAGCAACAACAATTAGGAGATGCAGCCAAACACACACACATGAATATATATATACATACATATACATATATGTATGTGTGTGTATTGTGTGTGTGTATATGTATGTGCATGTATATGCACACCCTGGCAGTAGTCATTATGAGATGGTATGACCCTTATCATACACACATGTATGTATATGTGTGTATGTATGCATGTATTCATACTATCTCATAATGACTATTGCCAGGGGGTGTAGAGGAACTGACAATCTGTGCCAGTGGATAAACATGCCCACCATTTTTAAAAAATCACTGATCCTTCAAGAACTGGACTATTACGAGCATCAGAAGTATATATTGATTAACTGATGTGTGCTAAGCACTAAGTTATACAGTAGGAGAAAACATATTCTCTCGCCTCAGGGAGCTTACAGTCATAGATCATAGATTTAGATCTGGAAGGGACCTCTGAGGTGATCTAGTCCAATTTCTTCATTTCAGTTGAGGAAACTGAGGCACAAGAAGGTTTGAGTGACTTATCCAAGTTCATGCACGTAGTATATCAGAAGCAGGCTTCGTCCTCACGTCATTTGACCACAGTCAGTACTCTCTGCACTCTATAGGTAAATAGACACAAAATAATAGAATGCTATATGAAAGACCAGAGCTCATATCAATTAGTACCAAATGAGTGGTACAACACTCCTGCTAAAATCAACATAAGAAGTCATTTTGAAGCAGAAAACATCTCCTAGCAAGTCACAAAACATCTCTAAGACACCTCACTAAAGAGAGAAGTGAGAGGTACCTCTTTAGAGTCAAGTAATTTAACTTCTCTGGGCCTCAGTTTCCTCATCTTAAAATGAAGAGGTTGGATGGATGGTCTTCTGAGGTCCCTTCCAGCTCTAAATCTATAATTCTACTATTCTATGACAATTAATTAAACTGTTAATTAGCCCCTTAAATTTTGCCAGTAACTCACTCTGACAACTCTACTCTTGGTGTCAATGGCTCCAATAGTCACTGGTAACTGCCAGTAAGTTAAGATTGATTTGTCATTGGGACCCTCCTTGTACCCCCTTTTATCCAGTTAGCTTTTTTAATAGTGACTAATAATAGTCACTGAAATCTATGCTTGCTATGTAGAGAACTCTCACATACTGAATTTAGGCACTCTTACTTAATCTGTTGAATTGTGGAGTATCTCCAGGGGAACTGGAGGCCCAGATTTTTGGATGAAAATTGCCATTATCATGCCCCAAAGCAAACTTCCTCTGCCTTGGAATTTTGCACTCTGGATGAGGTACTGTGACTTGAGGATAGACACCTGGTCATTGAAAGAAATATCTGGTTCACATGACTTTGTTTTTATCTTGGTGAAGTTCCTGTTCTTTGAGCACTATTACTCTTGGGGTGTTAGCAGAGATGAGTAAACTGTTTGGAAAAGATAAACATTGACCCATGCATTAGTTCAGAGCTCTTGTCACACACTCACGATGTCTGACTGTAAGGTTCCCATGACCTCTGCACAGCTTGCAGCTTTCAGAAGGTGATGTCAAGACTACACATGCTGCTAACCAGGTGACACGATGTCATCACTGGGTCCAATCTGTTTGTGCCTCAAGACCTCCCATAATTCTGGTGCAGCCCAACGGGCAAAACTGCTCAGGAATACACATAAACCTGGTAGGAGGCAACACAGACCTGCATTGCTTTGCTACAACAAGGTCTCTTCTGCCTCTCTTGGTCTGCTTTTTGTCACCAAACTCTAGTTTGAGGACCAGTATTGGAATGCCAGGGCAATAGCCTGGGCTAGCTCTTCTTTAATATGCTGACTGTAGGTGGAGTCAGAGGAAGAGTAAGGCTGGTATCTTAGTCAATTTTCCTTGTTACAACTGCTGCCTTTCTTTCCTCAGAAGGATTGTTTAGTCTTCCTGATTGTGGTAATTCCTCAACTTTGATTTTTATTCAAGCATTCACTCCTTGTTTGTTTTTTTTAATTCCCAGGCTTTTTATAAGTTGAAGATTAAAGATTTACCTCTTGTTTTATGTGTTGCAATAAACTGCTTTCTCATTGGTATCCCTGCCTCAGATCTCTCCCCACTCCAATTCATCCTCCACTCAGCGGCCAAGTGATTTTTCTAAAGCATTGATCTAGCCATATCATCCTCTATACAACCAACTAATTTCATGACTAACTCCATTATCTAGCAGTTATCACAATGCCTAGCATACAGTAGGAGCTTAATAAATGCTTATTGACCAACTGACCAAGCTCCAGAATCAAAAATAAAAGTCCACTGTTAGGAATTTACAGTTCCTCACAACCTGAGTCTTTCCTAACTTCTCACATTCTATTGTCCATCTACACTGTCCTACTCACTGTTCCTCACACATAGACCTCCATTACTTTGAATCTCCTGTCCCACCCCCCCATGCCTGAAGAGCTCTTCCTTTAGATCAAATCTAAAATCTTCTGTTTTGCTTTGAAAGTCTTTCATAACCTGACCCCTTCCTAACTTTCCAGTCTTCTTACACTTTCCTCCCCTCCATGCACACTATGACCCAGCTACCCTGATCTGATGTTCCTGCCATTGGACAACATATTTCCTTACTCCAGGCACATTCATCAGCTCTCCTGAAGCCTGGAACTCTCTCTCTCCCTATCTCTCTCTCTCTCTCTCTCTCTCTCTCTCTCTCTCTCTCTTTCATCTCTATCTCCTGGCTTCCTTCAAGTTCCACCTGAAATTCCACTTTCTCCAGGAAGCCTTTTCCCACATCCCTTACTGCTAGTGAGTTCCCACTGCAATTATCTCCCATTTACCCCGTATCATCAATCTTGTTCATACATAGTTGTCTGCATATTATCTCCCCCATTAGACTGTGAGCTTCTTGAGGGTGGGGATTGTTTTTTGTTTGTTTGTTTTTGCCTTTTCCTGTAACCCCAGCACTTAGCCCACACTTGACATGTTGTTGTTCAGTTGTTTTTCAGTTGTATCTGACTCTTTGTGCCCCTATTTGGGGTTTTCTTGGCAGAGATATTGGAGTGGTTTGTCATTTCTTTCTCCAGCTTATTGTACAGATGATGCAACTGAGGCAAACAGGGTTAAGTGACTTGCCCAGGGTCACAGGGCTAGGAAGTGTCCAAGGCTGGATTTGAACTCAGGTCCTCCTGACTTCAGGCCCAGTGCTCTATACACTGTGCCACCTGCCCCTGGCACATAGTAGGTGTTTAATAAAGTTTGTTGACTTGACTTGTCTTCTTCTCCTTCAACTCTTAGCTTCTCTGGCTTTTTTTAATATTCAACTCAAATCCCACTGGAGGACTTTTCTGGACCTTCCCCTTCTGTCCTAGTTCCTAGTACCTTCCTGTCTGAGACTACCATCCATTTGCTTTCGTATGAGCCTGGTTATATACATGTTGTTTCTCCCATATGAAATGTTAAGAAACTATAATCACCCTTCTATGTGTCTTCATTCCTTATCCCAGCGTCTGGCACATAAGTGCTTAGAGAATGCTTGTTGATTGATTAACTGAACTCATGAACTCCAATTGGACTTTTTATTTCTGGATATAAATATTCCATTTTAGTATTGAACCATATGGTGGATCTCCCCCTCTCACCTATGAAAAAATGAAATGAAATACCAAAAAGCCACCACAAGTTGCAACTCCCCTCTTATGCCTTAGGTTTTTTATTGGGGTCCTCTTAATCACCCCTTCCCCAACCCCATTCTCATTGGCCTGTATCAGCTGAATAAAAGAGGCAAGACAATTGAAAGAAAACTCACTCAGAATATGTGGAAGAAAAATGTATAAGAATCGGGGTGATGGGGGCAACAGTTGTAGCTAAAGGATGCTTGATGCTTATGAGCTCTGTGAGCTTGGGCAAATCACTTAACCTCAATATGCATAAAGTAACTCTACTATATAACTACAAAGCTAAACATAGATAGGTTATTGTGTGCAATAGGAAAGGGAATTCCCACACCAGGAGTTCTTTATGCTGAGGCTACCCCAGATCTTTGTGTACTTACAAAGAAAATCCTGACTACTAAGAATATTTGGTGGCTAATTGACTGGTAGGGGCAGTTGTGGGGAATGGCAGATAGAGTGCCGGGGCCTGGAGTCAAGAGGACTGTCTTCATGAGTTTAAATCTAGCCTCAGACATTTGATAGCTATGTGACCTTGGGCAAGTCACTTAACCCTGTTTGCCTCAGTTTCCTCATCTGTAAAATGAGCCAGAGAAGGAAATGGCAAATAACTCTAGTATCTTTGTCAAGAGAACCCTAAATGGGGTCATGAAGAGTCAGACACAACTAAAATGATTAAACAACAAAAGATGATTGTTATTATTTAGCATTACAATCCCTTGGGCATATGAAGACATTACTTTTCAAAGTATTTTCCATCCAAAATCTCATTTAATCCTACCAATATTCCTACCCTGTGATATAGGTAGAACAGATCTCATTTTCCTTATTCAACAAGTGAAGAAACTGAGGCAAAAAGAAGCTTTTCCTTTAAGGTTAATTTCAGCTATTGATCCTATAAGCTTATTATTGTATAATCTCAAGGCTATCCACTGAATTAGTAATTCATTTTGTATAACACTTTCTCCAAATAAACCCTGTTAATTAGGATAGTACAAGTATAATTATGCTTATTTTATAGACAAGGAAATGAAGGCTCAGGTATTGGTGAAGTGTATCACACAGCTAGTAAGCAGCAGACCTAGGATGCCTACCTAGGTTCCCAACTAAATGCTTGTCTTAGGCATTTAGCTGGTGCAATTGATAGAATATAGGCCTTCTAGTCAGATACCTACTAGCTGTACTACTGTGGGAAAATCACTTAACCTCCCTCTCTCAGCCTCAGTTTCCTCATCTGTAAAATAAAGATAATAATAGAACTTCTTTTGTAGGGTTGTAGTGAAGATCAAATGAAATAAAATGTATTTTGCAAACCTTAGATATATAAAATAATTTCATTATATAATTATTATATATTATATTATTTTGTTATTATGTAATTCTTATAATAATAACTATTATTATAGAAAAGACTAAAATCCACATACCCTGATTTTCAGAGGGAACATGGGGTAGTGAATGACACTTTGGGTGAATCTTAATTCTTCCATGAGGTCTATTTGAAGCTTTGAGCAAACTCTCACAGGTAAAATGATGGGACTACACTTGATAGTAAGCTCTCTTTCATCTTTACTACTCTCTCATGCTGTGATTCTAGTCTAGATCTCTTTTTATTTCATCATTCATGCTGGTCTGTTCTGCTCATCCATAAAAGAATAACTACCCAGGCCTTAAAGGGTTAAAATGCTCCAGGATTGAATCTTTCCTTTTCTATTCATCAACTTGAGTAGCTTTGCCAAATCCTCCCTGGTACTGTATAGCTGACTGTGGCCCAAGAAGATGTCAGGGCAATCGACCCTAAGTAAATGCCTTGCTCTATTCCATTTTGCCGGGCATGAAATTCCATTAAGACAATGGGAAAGGGTGAAAAGTTCCCTCTGAAGATATAGAATTGCCATTCTTTTTCCAAGGATGAACTTTTTTCATTTGCCTTTGTCATAATGGGAAGAATATTACAGCTTTGACAAATTGGGAACCCTTCCAGGCCCAAATGCTTCCTGACCCAACTCCAAGAGAGGCAAACTGAATGGGCATGGAGGGCCCTGGGGTCAAATTACACAGTTTAAGTGTGTGAAGCAAGTTTGGCTTTCTATAACCATTCAGATAGAACATAAGGGAAATCCAAAGTTCTCTGGTTGCTCTGGGAAAAGCAGGGAAACCCCTGGCCCTATTAATTAAAGGTAATGGGGGGGGCGGGGATGATCAAGAACAATCACTTGGGCTTCTGCCTGGTTCTTGCACTTTGCAAAGTGGAAAAGTCAGCAAGGATCCAGTCCAATTAAGTACGCATTCATTGAACACCAATAATATGTAGGTCTTCAGTCCTCTCTAGGCTGCTCTCCCAGCTCTCTAGGCTTTCTCTACCATGCCACAGAAACCTCTTCAACCTGGAAGTTCATCTCACCCCTGGACTTCATATATTTCAAATACCCGCCTCCTCTTTGTCCTCTCCCTCTAGTTGGTTGGTTTTTCCTATAACCTCCATTTTAAGGAGGATACCCAGGCCAATCATTTCTCCATACCTTTCCTGACTCTCCTGGACCTTCTCCACCTTGCCCTAGATATTTAAAGGTATCTGTGCCAGATGCTTTCACTCTTCCAATTTCAACTTCCTTTTATGTATTGTCGTCCCTAAGTAGAATGTAAACCCCTTAAGGGCAGGGACTGTCTTTGTGGTTGTCTTTGTATTCTCAGTGCTTAGCACAGTGTCTAGTGTATGATTAATAAATTTAGTAAGTAAGCTTATTGACTTGACTTGAAAGCACTATATGTATTGGTGTTGAAGATAGATGCAGGCAAAATTAAAAAAACAACTCTTGCCTTCAAGAAGCTTACATTCTATTGGAAGGTCTAGAAATGGATAAAAATATATGTGTTGTCTCTCTGCTGGAATTGGTTTTTTGTCCCACTTCTGTGATGTTAGGACATTCATTAAGGGCCTTATTTTGTCCTCCCAGTCACATTTCCATATTCCTTGGAGGATGGTCTTTTGGAGGTGCCACACTTTATCTAATAGCCAAAATTCAAATCATATGCCTCCCCATACGTGGGCTAGATGTTGGATTAAAAAACACAAAATATAGTCTCTGGCCCATTCTTGGAGCCTTTTCAGTTTGATAAGCCTTGCCAGAACTTGTGTTCCACTAATATAGCCTTTAAGAACCTAGAGAAGAGAAGATGAAATACACCTCCTTTTTGTTGAAGAGATAGAGGACTATGGGTATGGAATGTTGCGTATGCTGTCAGACTCAGTTGTAATTTCAAATTATTTTTCTTAATTTTTTTAAACTTTGTTACTACCAAAGGTTCATGGAACTAGAGGGTGGATTGGGAAAACAGAACTAATGTATCTAGAAATGACTTTGTTGTTAGAAACAAAGGGCTTCAATTAAACTTGGAAAAGGAAAAGAACCACCAAGCCAATGTCATTTTCATAACATTATGAGGAATCTGGGTAGGCACTGAATAGATATAAATGCTCAACTGTGGATGCCTTTAATCTTATATTTTTTAATTAAAATTTTAATCGTCCTAAGCTAGTATCATTAAAAACATTCAATGAATTCCTCATTGAACAATAACTCATTTATATAATGCCTTAAGCCGACCAAACGCTTTCTTCCCAACAACCCTGCAATTACTATCCCCATTTTATAGATGAGAAAACTCAAAGAGTTTATGTAATTTGCCCAGGGTCACAAGGCTTGTAAATGGAAGAGCTGGGACTTAAATACACTTCTGACTCTAAGAGTATGCCTTTTCAAGAACTTTAAATAACATGTAGGCCAAATAATTTCAATTAATGGGGAAATGGGAGAAATCTTATGGAGCTTATGTGTATCTTAGCTGTGTACATCTACCCGTCCACCCAACAGTGCCACATCCCAAAGGTCAGAGAAAGCTTGGCATAGTGGGTTCGGGTCTGTGTGAGAGTGGGGGGCAGCTCTCTGTAAGATAATGTGCCCGACTCTCTTCTCCCACGATGTTCTCAAGCCTAGTTACATTTCTAAGTGACAAGGTGGCTTGGCCTGAGTTTTGACATGCAGAGGAGAAACACAGGCTGACAGCTAGAGGAGGCCCTAAAAGGAAGACCTAGGCGAGTTCCACCCTGGGCCCAAATGTCATTGTTTGCCTACTGAGGCTGTGGAGGCATCCTGATGAAAAAGGAAGCAGGCATCTAAAAGTTTCTGACAGGTGTCACAGGCAGGGCCATTGAGCCCCCAGCTTGATGGAGCCCAAGATGACAGAGGTAGAGCCCTCTGAGTTGGCTGCAGGACATTCTTATTTTGGTATGTGTCACTTTTAATCGCTGTCATGCCATGTTTCCAAAACTGGTAATGACAAATGGACACAGCCAGCAGGGAGAGTTGAGACAACTTAAAAACACGATCCTCTTTCGAAGTAATAGTGCAACATAGCAGGAACATGTGACCAACTACCCAAGGTGGGGTTGAGCGGGGGGTGAAGTTATGGGGGCTGAGAAATACTAACAGCTGACATTTCTTTCTGAATTTGAGATACACAAAGCACTTTGCCAGCTTTAGCTCGTTTGAGATTTATAAAACCTTGTGAAATAGGTACCACATTAGCTCGCAGTAATGAAGATTCTGTGAAAGTACAGGTAGCATCATCTCCATTTGATGAAGGAAGCAGCTGAAGGTCTGAAGGTGTCTTGCCTGTGGTCACACAACTAATATGTGTTGGAAGTGGAATTCCTAGGGTCATAGGTTCACAGAGTTAGAGCTGGAAAGGACCTGAGAGATCATTTAGACATTATTTTGTTGATGAAGAAACTGAAACCCAGAAAAATTAAATAATTTACAAAGGTCGCCCAAGTAGTAGAGACCGAAACCCAGATTTTTTGAATTCCAAGGTCAAGGTTCTTCCCACTACACATCTCAATGTGTTTTTCCCCAAGAAAAGTGTATCAACATTAGGAAAACAAGTGGTTTTCCTCATTCTCATCCCATGTGTGCATGTCAGAGATTCATTCTGCACTGCCCTTTCAATGTTAGTGGCCCATACCCCTGAAATAAGATGATCCCATCTCCCTATCTTTCCAGGTTCCAAATATTTTGTGAACCTGCTGATCTGATGAGTGCCTGGTCAAGATTTATAACGTGAGCATGGAGTCAGCTATTTAAATAGTTTCATAAATATTGCTCTGATGTTTTAGTTGAAATATTGCTTCTTTAACGGCCTGCCAAAAGTTAAATGTTTCTGCTAAATAAAACCCTTCCTCTAAGCCTCTTAGGAAACCTATGGAGCAAATTTTCACCCATCTTATTCAAAGGGAGGGCACTACCTGGAGAGCTCACTCTCATTCTGGACCTTCAATTGCTTCCAGACTTCGACGGATTATAATAGCTGTGTGTCTAATCTCTAGCCTTGCCGGATAGGCAGATGAAGCAGGTGGTAGAGGGAGAGTATGGATTAATTAATAGTTACCAACCTGAATGGGATCATAGGTTTTGAGTTTTAAAGGACCTTAGAGGTCGATAAGTTGAATTCTCTCATTTTATAAATGAGACAAGTGATGCTCAGAGAGGATGTGACTTGGCCGGGTCATCCTACAGCTCAGAAGTGAGATGGCTTCTATTTGGATATTAAAGAATAGAAATTACCTAGCAAAGGGTACCACACACACACACACACACACACACACACCCTTCTTGTTAGGTACATACATGCAATATAGGGTATAGAGTGCTGTACTCAGAATCAAGAACATCTGAGTTTGAACTCTGCATCAGAGACTAGCTATGTTATCTAGGCAAGTTACTTAATCCCTTTTAGCCTCAGTTTCCTTACTGGTAAAATGAGGACAACAATAACACCTACTCTTGAGGGTTGTTGTGAAGATCCAATGAAATATATATAAAGCACTTTGCTAGCCTTAAAATCATATGTAAATTTTAGCTATTATTATTTTTTTATTATCTGTGTTATGTAGACCACAGGATGCTCATAGACTTAGAGTATGAAGAGACCTTAGAATATCCAGACAACTCATTTAACAGTGACCCAGAAAGGGGAGAAGGATTGTTTAGTTTCCATTAAGCTGAATAGAATGATACACCGAGCTTCCTCTTTGCATGTGCTGTCTGGGAGAGCTAAACTATTCTATGACATTTGTGACATTATTAAACACTAAAGTTCAAAGCTTCCTCCAATTAAAAAAAAATTACGGCAACCCAAGCAATAGGTCCTCAAAGCTAATTTAGTCCACATGACAAGAGTTACAAATATCATTAACTTTCTTCCTGCTTTCCTTTTTTTTCTTTTAATTTTGTAAGAATGAGACTGTTTACATGATTGTCTTTTGCTTAGTAAGGTGTATGCTTTGAATTATTTACAAGACCTTTTTCTTTGTATTACTCAATTTAAACAATCATTTTCAAGCATCAATTAATCAAAACACATTTATTAAGTTCCTGCTGTGTGTCAGCACTCTATCCATTCTATCCCACGTAGCTACTGAGGAAGAGGGGTAATTTGCAGACAAAAAATGACAGTCACTACCTTCAAGTTATTTACTTTCTATTTTGGGAGGTATGAATTTATTCATTGTTTGTTCTTCCTTAGTTGCTGTTTTTATTTACCTTCTTCGTATTGTGTTGGATGTTTGCAGAGCAAACAAGTATGGTTTCTTAGTAGGAATGCTTCATATGCTTCTTTTTTATGAAATCATCATTTTTCATTAAGGATTAGGCTCAGATTTGCAGGAAATGTCAGCTTCAGTTCAGCCTCTTGTGTTTTTTGAAGCATTACTCCAATCTTCCATGAGGTTTCTGGAGGATGCAGAACAATCTTGTTTTATTCAAATTTTCTTTGCTTTATATTTAAAAGTCTGTCTCGTTACTTGAAGAATTTGTCATTTGTCATTGGAGTTAAGTTTTACCACCATGTGTCTTGGTATTTGCCACATAGGGTCTGTTGTTGTTATTTTTGCGTGGAGGTGATTGGTGGATTTTTTTTTGCTGGAAGTTTGTTTTCTTTTTTGTACTATTTCTTGCATTATAATGTTCAGGTTTTTTGACTTGCCATGTTCTTCTGGGAAACCTATAATCCTTTAGCTGTCTCTATGGATTTTGTCTTCAAGATCAATATGTTTTATTTGTATGGAAACCATATTTTTTAATGTTATTACTTTTTGTTTCTCTTCTTCTAGATTTTCTTTCATTTTCATATATTTGCATTCCCAATCAGCTATCCTCTTTTTTTGTTTCTTTGCTGAGACTTGCTATCATGGATTTAAGTTTTTCTATTCTGGTAATTATTTCTATTGTAAAGGCCATAGATTCTGCTTTCACAATTCTTATTTTATTTTTTAAAGCCATTCAGGAATATCCTCTTGTCATTTCATGCTCTCTTGAGAATCCACAGGATTCTCTGCCTCATCAGGTATTCATTTTTCTTTGTCTTACAATATTTATTCATAAATATCTGATCTTTTAGCTGATCTGGAGACCCTTCTGTTCTTAATATATTCCTTATTGGTTTATCTGCTTATGCTAAAGGTCTTTAACTACATTTGTTTCCTTTTGAAATCTTTGGTAATTTCATATATACACATATATACATATATGTATGTATACATGCATGCATACAATGTGTGCGTGCATGTGTATATATATACATATGTGTACCCATACACAGGTGTGTATGTTATAAATAGATATATACACATACCTATGCCTGTGTATATGTAGGTATGCACATATGTATGTGTGTGTGTGTGTATTCCTTTATTGCTCAATTTCTGACTCTTTTCCCTTTGATGATCGTTTCTCTGGGAACTGGGTTGTCAAAGCCATCTCAGCTTCTTCTCACAGTGGACAATTCATACTTTATCAGCCTTAGGCTCTGCTCCAAGAGACTCCTGGGGGACAGAACATGCCCCAGTTGGATGCTGGACTTTCTCTTAGGCTTAGTCAAATATCACACAGCCATGCACATGTTCTACTCTAGTTTCCTCTGATCCCCAGTTCTCTGGCTGAGCTCTATTGTAGCACATAGTATTGCCACTTTCTGGTCCAGGCCAGAACAAGCTTCAAACTTCTGATTTTCTATGGCCCTGGGGGGAGTGGGCTTAGTAGAATTGAGTTCTGTTGCAAGCCCATGTATTACTGGCTTGTGGGTGGTAGGTGGTGGTGTAGGGGGTGCTGAAAATGCATGTGGAATGTCATTCTCTGCTTTTAGTTCATTGGATTGTTCATTCATTAGGATTTTTGATGCCCTAAACTGTGGAATCAGCTGAAATTCTTTTATCTCTAGTACACAATTCTTATTTTAAAAAGATTGGAGTGGTCACAGGGATAAGAGAAAATGACTAGTCTTTCATCTTGTTGGTCACATGATCAGATAAATAAAGGTTTTAAAATCAAAGCGTGTTATAGGAATTTGAACTGGAAAGAGACCTTTGAGATCATCTAGCCCAAACCCCTCATTTTTTTTAAAAACAATGAAATTGAGGTCAGAGAGGGGAAATAACTTGTCTTGAGGTCACATGGGTAAATAGCAGAGCTAAGCTCTGAGTACTTGTTCACTGATTCCAAATCCAGTGTTCTTTGTGCTGTTCCATTTCCCTTTGGGCACTATAGCCCTATGAATCTCTGACTTAGAATGTAAGGTTACCATTTATTTATCCAGGTTTACATCTTTTTAAAAGAAATTATGACATACTGAATTTTATACCTCTGAGGATTTTTTTAAGCTCATTTATTGATGACAATTGTGATTCCTGATTATTCTTAAGAGGACATACACTCTTCTTTAGGACATTTTATGGCCCAGTCTCCAGGAAAGTATTATGATGAAAAGCAGAAATTGCCTGTAATTAAGGTACACAAACAACTTTCCATAATTTGGTATTGCTTCATGTTCCATATGGCTTAATGGTGACAAGACACCTTACCCCACAAAAATGCGATTCTCCGATGTCTGATCATGACGTGGAGGTGAACCTGGGATTTGCAAGGCTATTTCAGTGAAACACAGGCACAGTCTATAAAATCGGAAAGATCTGGAGCATGGTTCCAGCAATGTACCTTGGCTAGTCCTCCAGAAGCAGCCTAGCGAGATCCATGAAGGTTCATCACTAGAAGGTTAGCCACCAAGGCACAAATTCTTTAACTGAGGTTACCCGTGAAACAGATAATCTTTCTCAATCAATCATCAAACATTTATCAAAGACTTCTTGTGTGCCAGACACTGACCTAGGCACTAGGATGACAAAGACAAAAATGAAATAGTTATTGTCCTCAAGGAGTTTACATATAACCATATATACTATCTATCCATCTATCTATCTATCCATCTATCCATCCATCCATCCATCCATCCATCCATCCATACATCCATCCATTCATCCATCCATTCATCTACCTACCTACTATGTCCTAGTGGAGTACCATGCACTCTGGCACCCTTCCCAAATTCCCTCTGCTTCTCAGTTCTCTGGCTGAGTTGTGACGAAATACTGACACACTACCATCCCAGCCAGGAAAAGTTTCTGCCTTTTAGTTTTCTGAGGCACTGGAACGGGTGGTAGTAAGCTGACCTGAGTTCTGTTGCAAGCCTGTGGGTTGGCTGCTCCAGTGCTTCCACAAAGTGGTGACTGGTGGAGAAGGTGCGATGAGTGAGCACATTGTAGTTAAGAATATGCTTTCTTTACTGATAGTTCATAAGATTTTCTACCTTGTTATGGTTCTTGGTGTCTTAGACCATGGAAGAAAGCTGAAATGGATTTATCTTTTGTGCATAATTCATACAGAGGTCACGAGGATTGGAGAAAGGGTGGAGTCCTCTATCGTATTGGTCATGCACCCCAGAAGGGTCCTTACCTTTTGTAGACAGAAATAACACGTAGACATTTAAATAGAAACAAAATATATCTGAAGTAAATGCAAGGCAATTTCAGAAGAAACAGCAGCTGAGAGGATCAGGAAATGCTTCAGGTAGAAAGTAGAACTTGTGCTGAGCTTTGAAGGAATCTAAGGACTTTAAAAGGCAGAGGTGAAAAGGGATTAAATTCTAGGACTGGAGAAGAGCTTGTGAAGAGTCACAAATAAGACACATGAAATGATGTGTGAGAGACAACCGATAGACTGCTTTGACTAAACCATAGAAGGAATAAAGGGGAATCATGTGTAATAAGTTCAGAAAGGCAGAACAGAACATGATGGAGGGACTTTAGATGCCACATCGGAAGTTGTATCAGAACCTTTGTCCATAGGGAGTCTCTCGAGCTTACAGAGCAGAGGAGTGATGAGGTCAGCCCTGTGCTTTTAGGAATATTACTCTGGCAGCTGTGTGGAGAATGGGTTGAAGAGGGGAGATCCTTGAGGCAGGAGGATTAATTAAGAGGCTGTTAGAATAGTCTAGATGAGAGCAATGGTGGGAGTGTCTACATGAGTGGGGAGAAGGGGGCAAATGCAAAAGATGTAGAGGTAGAATTGGCAAGACAGGGTAACCAGCTGAGTAAATATGAGTGGGAAGCAGAAGGAAAATGAAGAGTTGAGGATGACACAGTTTGTGAATCTGAGTGAGTCCAAGGATGATGATGTCTTCAACAGAAATAGGGAAGTTTGGAAGAAACGAAAATGAAGCCTTCCCTGCGCTCTGGGAAATTTCCTTATACTATCCTGGATATTGTAGTTTAAGGCTTACAAATCTCTTTCCTTAAAGCAACGCTATAAGTTAGGGTACAACAAGTACCGTATTTCACTGCATAATCATCGCCACCACATAACACCCTGTTTTTTCAGTCCAAAACTTGGTTTATAATCTTTCATCATGTAATTGTCTCCATTGCATGGTATAAGTCTGTTTGTCATGCTGCTTAAAAAGTAAACAGAGCTGCAATGGATTCATCAGTGGCATACGGATATTCATTTGTCTCTCATGGGCATTGCATGCCAGGAGCCTAGAATTCTCAGTGCATGCACATTGTCTATATGTAAACAAACTAGTTAAAGACCACTTACACAGTTTCTACAAGGAGTGGGTGATGAGCAGTGATCACCAATTGACACCCGCTGGAAATATTAAGTGCCCTTCCTTGGAACTGATATGCCCATGGGTAATTAGGAGTTGGGACCTTATACCACATGAAACAGTTGCCAAAAGCTTCAAAAAGACTGGAATTTCTAATATACTAGATGGTTCTGAAGATGACACATCATAGAAGAGCAATAACAAAATAAACACATCAGATATAAATAGCCTGAGGATGGTGGGTCAGCAGCACAGAATCTTAGGACACAGAAGATTAAATTTTGTAAGTCCATACTTTGCAACACTGTAGCAAATTTTCTCAAGTGTAATATTTTGACTATAATGCACAAATCAATAACAACTAATGTGTTAGCTTTAGTTTTCAGACCAGAAAAATGTTTGCTAAACAGTCACAAAAATGATATGTGTCAATTTGGACTATTCAATTTTAACAAGTATTCATGAGTATCTATGCATCCTAATCTTGCACTAAAGACAGTTCAGTAATAAATGATTTTTAAATAACACTGACAGGTTTTTTTAAGCTTCATATAATGGTCGCACCCCACTTTTTTTGCAAAAATCAAATTGACATAAAATCTGAGACAATTATGCAGGAAAATACAGTATTAATACCCATTTTACACATGTTGAAACTAAGGAAGGCTTAGGGAAATGAAATAATTTGTTCATGGTCACTTAGTTTATAAGTGGCAGAGTTAGTACATGTTGTCAAATGCTGTGATTCCAAATCCTGGGCTCTTCCCAGTATACCAATTATAGCCTGAATAACAGAAGGGACTAAAACCCAAGTTTCTTGCTTTTATAAGGCAGCATAGTATGAGACAGACTCATGAGAAATAACTGCAAGTTTAAGCTCATTGCCTCAGTTTACTCATTTGTCAAATGAAGATAATATTTCACTACCTCTTTCATAGGCTTATTGTAAACCAAGTGCCTTATAAAATATAAAGTGCTATGTAAGTTATTGTTTTCAGTATTAGTATTGCTAGATATGTCCCTAGGATAAGGAGATAGAAGCTCAGGACAATCCCTATATCAGAAATGCACCTTGGGCTATCTCTGAATAGTGTAATCATCATAGACTAGCCCTTCTGGTAACCTGATCTCCTACCATCAAGGAAGGTACCATATGCAGTCATAGCATAAAAGATGCCTAGGGAAAGACTATAATAGGATATACTCTTACCTCTGCCTTTCAAAAGGTAAGGTTACCTTGAAATCACACAGAAAGATATCCAAGGAAGTGAAGCTCCCTGGGAGACCCAGACAAAATAATGAAGCCCTTTCTAAGCCGTGGAGACTTATTTCACTGCAAATAGCCAACTTTGCTGAAAGGTAGTAGGGTTCTGGACAGTCTAAAAAATCTACCAACTGCACTATCCATTCACCCTTCTACTTAAATATTCCACTAAATTGCAAAATTATTTAAATAACTCCAAATTTCTCACCAGAACAAAGTTCCATATTTTTCATACAAATATTCTACTGGTATTTATATATGAATATGAATTATGGAACAATAGAGTTCCATAAAGAATTGAATATGAGTATCACTCAGAGAACAACAGTCACATGTTGAATAGGACTGGGTTGTGATGAATAATAAATGATGATGATGATGATGATGATGATGATAATAATTATATTAAATATTAAAATAAAGTCCTGGAATAAAAGATGTCATCAAAGAAGTGTCTGAATGAAAACGTATATGGACTGGTCCTGTGGTGAGAGAAAGGGATGTCCTATGGATAGCCTGTGATGTCTAGAGAAAATGAGGAAGGTCCCTAGTATTTGGGGTGGACCCCAATGGCAAATTTATGAACAACACTCACCAAAGATGGGAAAACATGGATATATTGCAGTCTCCATCAGCTGATACAATTTCCATATTAGTAACATCAAAGGTCTATTTAAGTAATTGAATTGATGGTTGTGCAATGATACAGGTTCACTTATTAACAACTCCAGATCTGGTTCCAGCATCGTCACTGACCCACTTGGTAGTAATGTTGTCAATGCTACCTTCTTCAGTATGTATGATTCACATTATAACTTGAACCTTCCTCTAAGTAAATATGTGAAATGGTAGTTAGAAATAGAATTAGAAATAGAGATGTCAGAGAGAGAGAGAGAGAGAGAGAGAGAGAGAGCAGTAGGTATAAGTAACTCAGACGCTGACTTCCATCTCTGAGACACTCACTTTGGTACTCTAATTGAGCCTAGTTAGCTCGACAGCAACAATAAGAGGAGTTCATTATTTATCTCCCGCACAGGAACCATGGCTGTTGTTTTCCCATCGATGTAGTGGGGATTTATGCACAGAACTCCCATTAGCCTTAATGGGACTTACCGTGCTCCACTAAATCACCAGCTTAGTGACAGAAGAAAAGACCCTGGTAGTATGTTAGTATTTTTAAGAATTTATTTTCTTTTCCTTGCAGACTCCATTGTACCCAAAGCATAGTGTATTGAATGTACATCAAGATCTGTGGGGACTCTAGAAGGTGTGGCATATGAACTGGGTTTGGGTAAAGAGTGTGGATAAGGCAAAGCAACTAGGTGGCATTGTGGATAGTGTCAGCCTAGAGTCAAGAAGACTCCTCTTCCTGAGTTCAAATCTGTCCTTTGGACAAGTCACTTAACCCTGTTTGCCTTACTTTCCCCTTCTGTAAAATGATCTGGAGAAGGAAATGGCAAACCACTGCAATATTTTTGCCAAACTGGGTCACAGAGAGTTGAACACGATTGAAAAATGACTGAACAACAGCAAGGCAGAGCAGAAATTAGATATTTTGTTCCGTACTAGTCCCACCCTCAGGGCCTAATGTAAATACTGATATAACTTCTTCCAAACTCCAGATCTCCTAGACTGGCTCAGACACCAGATGGAGGGGATTGATGTAAGAGAAAAAATGGTCTACATAGCTTTGAAGGAGAAAAGACACAAAGGACAAAAGCTTGTAAGCCAACTGTGTGTACTCTTACTGGGAAACAGTTTTCTGTTATGAGACCCAGCAGTCCTGGTATTTCTCTTCTACTCCAAGACTGCAAGTGGGAGACTGGAACGGGAAGAACCAGTTTCTACCTGATTTAATTACTTCTTCCTAGGCAAAGTAGATTAGAGGACCCACCTCAGGGCCAGAGGGATATGGGTTCAAGTCCCCCTTCGATCATGTATTGGCTGTGTGACAAGTAACTTAACCTGTTGGCAATTTCAGCAACTCTCTAGGATTATCAGGTGCAGACAAGTTGCCCACCTGCATTGGCAAATGAAGTTTCCTCATGTAAGAGTTCCCTGGCAATGAAATCACATGTCCAGTCCTTATCCCTATTTTTGTTTTAAATAGTAGAACTGAAAATGAGTGCAGGTCGTGTTTTTGAGGTCTAGATAGATAAATAATATTTATATGCTTCTGTGTACACACACACACACACACACAATTTATTTTTATTATTCTTTTATCTAATCTAATGGAAATACTGTTCAATTTGAATTTGAGTGGAGGCGGGGTCCATGAGTAATGAAATAATGCTGGATCTAGAAAGGGAGAGACTGGAAGACAGGTATGGAATCTGTATGAGTGACACAGCATGATGGACATGTTTATTATTGACAGAGAAACTAGAATATAGCAGTAATGGATGGAATTCTGGGTGATTGGAATTGCACACAGTTCTAACCATTGACAAGACCTAGACAATGCCATGGTTACTCTAAAATCTATGGACAGAGGTCAGGCTCAGCCTTATACTTCTGTTGATGAAAAAGAAGAAGCCTAATGATGGCATCAACCTCTTTTCATGAAGTTTCTAAGCACAAATATAGGAGTTTTAAGGGTGTTGAGGGGGTACCTAGCTGGTGCAATGGATAGAATGCCAAGGCTGAAGTCAGGAAGACTCATCTTCCTGAGTTCAAATCTGGCCTCAGACACTCACTAGCTATGTGACCCTGGACAAGTCACTTAACTGTATTTGTCTCAGTTTCCTCATCTGTAAAATAAACAGAAGAAAAAAAAAGGCAAACCACTCCAGTATCTTTGCCAAGAAAACCCCAAATGGAGTCATAAAGAGTCAAACATGACTGAAAAAACTAAGCCATAACAATAAATAGAGTATTGAGCAGTATGCTGGTAAATGTTTAAGAACCAGCTCTTCTAAAATGTACAACATGTTTTTAAATTTAATCTATATGCTATTACTCTCTTAAGCTAGATAATTAAAGAAAAAACAAATCAAGTACTGATTTGTAACAGTTTGCCAATTTCCAAAGTGTAAATGCACTTACTGAAAATTAAACAATCTTAGCCAACTCAAGCTGGTTCCAGCACACCCCAGGATGCTTCAGGACATATACGCCCTCCCTCCTTGTCATGGTTAGGCACTCCGCCTTCCCCTTAAGATCTGTGGGGAAGACATTCTCAGTGCTTTCAGGATACTCCCCAAGTGACGAGATGGTCTGGTGTGTGGGTAGCAACAACCCCAATATCAGGTGACTTGGGAGCTGGGAGATTTATGTTACACCAGAAAAAAGCCTTATATCTTGGTCAAGGCCATTGTCTTCTCCACCATTTCTGTTTGCCATAGCTGTCACTGATCTAGTGCTGAGGAACCTAGAACTTCCCTCACCTCCCACAGTTTCTAGGCCAAATTTTGTTATTGAACATCCCCAAAATATTTTAATTAAAGTTTAGATCATTAGGCTAGTGCTTCTGAATCTGTAAGACGCTAAGTTCCTTGAGGGCAGAGATCATGTTCCCTACTTGTTTTCTTTCTCTCCATGCTAGGGCATACTCAGTCAATGCACATTTTTAAACATCTACTATGTGTCATGTACTGGGCTAAGCACCGAAGATACAAACAAAGCAAAGGCAATCCATGCTTTCAAGAAATTCATGTCTAATGGGAGGTAGGAGGTGAAGTACTTTGCAAATAACTATGTACAAACTACATATACCCATATATACATATGTATGTGTGTGTGTGTGTCTATGTATATATATACACAATGTATGTGTATATGTATATATATACACAATGTGTGTGTATATATATATATATACATATATATATATATATATACTCAAAAATTTTAATATAATTAACCAAGGGTTACACACTTATAGGGGTGATTTATAAGTGCTTTTTCAATGAATGAATGAATGAGTAATCCAAATAATTGAGCACTACCAGCAATATAAAGGCCTTATTACCCTTATCATTCTCTAGATCTGTCTTGAAGTATCTATGGTGGTTAGTCCATTGCTGGAAACTAATATTTGACCAGTTTTCTTATTTTCGGTTTGGAAAAGGCAATAGAGCACACCCTAAAATTGTTGTTGTTGTTGTTTTAAAAAGAAGGAAAAGATCGAATTAGAAAAATCATTTTGTCATTGTTAATGTAACAAACAGCTATTGGCTCAAATGTTTCAGAGTAGTGCATAAATTGCAAGTAAAACACATTATCAGCTTGTGTCTGAGAAGACAAGCCTAATTTCTGACTATCTTAAAAGCAGGCATCACATATCTACTATCAAAAGGTAAGAATAACAATTGTCCCTCCAAATATTGGCCAGTTGTGTGTTTGTCTCCTTCATACAAAATAGTGACAGCTTGTATCACACATATTAAAAATAAATCCATAAATTCTTACAAGAAAATAATATATTAATTGAAGAGCAAAAGAGATTTAACAAAAAGTCCTAAGAATATAAGGTCTAAATTATTATTTAGAAATTATTGAACAAATCACTTGAAAGCACTGTGTCCACTTATATGGACTATGGATTAGCTGAAAGCCTTAAACTTAGTTCTGCACTCATGACCAGTTCATGTACTGCAAATATTTGAAATGGACCCAGCTACAGTATAAACATCAGAGTATTTGATGTCCTCTTGGAAAGAACAAATTCTCTATTTCAAACAACAACACAATAATTTCAAAAACACCTGACATAACATGTAGCATTTTTCAGGGAGAGGGCTCAAGTCCATTACATACTCCAAAGCTTAAATCCATGACACTATCTCCTAGATAGGACCAAATATGGCTTTCAAGTTAAAAAAAAAATCTTGAACAAAAACATCTTATTCATCATGGATGACATCAAGCTGTATGGATCTACCAAAACCACATTTAACAACTCCTTCATTTTGTGGAATTTTTCTCTCGTCATATCAAAATGCCATATGGATTTGATAAGTGGAAAATTCTCATTAACACTAAAAAGAGATTGAGTCTAAAAGCTCTTGATCTTGAGTAAACATTAGGTTGAACCAATGGATGAAGATGATATAGTCGACACATCAAAGATAAGACTATCAAATGAATTACTAGCATCACAATACCAAATCTAAATCATAGGAACATGTTTAAAGTTATAAACACCTAAGCAATACCATTCTTAAGATACAACATGCTAAATAAAACCTATATAATTTTTTTAAAAAAAATTCAAGACCCATCAGCCTAAAATAGCTATAGAAAAATTAATATTCCTTGACTAAAGGCAGGAAGAAGATTGATAGACATTCTCAGAGCATTTGATAACTGGTCAAAACCCAATACTTTTGGAACAAGGTTACATCATTTTACTGAACAAGAGTAAAGGGTGGCAATAGGAATCTGTAATTAGATCTGATGAATGTAGCTAAAAGTGGTTTTCTTCTATTTGGAGGGAGTCTACAAAACATCTAAGAGTAGAATCAAAATTACCTTCATGGGTCATAGCTACACCCAATAATATCTAAAATATTTTTTAATTTTGTTCAGTGATTATTTTTTTCTCCATCCCCCCACCTTGCCCTCCCATCCATGAAAGAAGGAAAGAAGACAGAGCCCTTGTGTCATATAAATGTAGTTGAGCAAAACAAATTCCCATGTTTACTACATCCAAAAATGTGTTTCTCATTCTGCATATTAGTCCATCCTCTCTCTCTGTCATAAGGTAGGGAATATTTTTCTTCAGTCCACTGGAATCATAGTTGATTGTTTCATTGACCAAAGTTCTTAAGTCTTACAGAATAGTTCATTATAGAAATATCGATATTATAAATTATTCTCCTGATTCTATTTACTTCAGTTCATACAAGTCTTCCCATGTTTCTCTGAAACTATCTCTCTTTACAGCACAGCAATATTCTGATATGTATACTATACATATATAAGTATACTATATGTATATATGTATACTATATCTGATATGTATACTATGCATATATATGTATATTTTAATTTGTTCAGTCATTCCCAAAATAAATTATGTCATTTACTATGCTAAGAACTGAGGATACAAAGAAAAGCAAAAGACAACCAATATTTTCAAGGAATTCACGTCTAATAGGGGATGGGGTATCTGTGTGTGAAATACCTTGCAAATAATTACCTACAAATTATACATATATATATACATTATATATATATAATATTATATATGTGTGGATGTATGCATACATATAATATATGTGTGGATGTATATATATATGTGTGTGTGTGTATATATATATATATATATATATATAATTATTTTTCAGCTCTTTACCACCACAGAAAGAACTGCTATAATTATTTTTATTCATATAAGATCATTTCATCTTTCTTCAATCTCATGGGGCATTATAGGCCTACTAGTGAAATCACTGGGTCAAAGGCATGCACTTTTGAGGCATAATTCCAAAATGTTTTACAGAATGAGTGGACCAATTCGCAACACTAATGTTCCTGCTTTCTCATAATCCCTCTAATATTTGTCATTTTCTTTCTTTTTCAACATTGTCAATCTGACGAATATGAAGTAGAACCTCAGACTTGCTTTAATTTGTGTTATTATATCTATTAGTTATTTGGAACATTTTTTCATATGGCTGTAGATATCTTGGATTCCTTCCCTGTTCATATCCTTTTACCATTATAGACCATTTACCAACTGGGGAATGGCTGTTATTCTTATGAATTTGAATCAATTCCTTATATCTTAGAAACAGGAATTTTATCAGAGAAATTTGATGTAAAGTCTTCTTCTTCTTCTTCTTCTTCTTCTTCTTCTTCTTCTTCTTTGCCAATTGTTTCCCTTTTATTCTTACCTGTTTTGGATTTGTTTGTGCAAAACCTTTTTAATTTCATGTAATCGCAGATGATATGTTGGCATACTTATAAAACCTTTATAGTCAGCTAAAATTATTTAAAACATTAGATTCAGCAAAGTTGTAGGACATAAGATAAATACCTACAAATCATCAGCATTTCTATAAAATACTAATAAAATTTAATAGGAAGAAATAGAAAGAGAAATTCCATTTCAAATAACTACAAAATATGTATAATAAATAGAAATCTTCCTACAATATAAAACCAAGAATTAAATGAATTCAATTAGTAAATAGTTTAAAGAAATATAAACCTAAACAAATAGAGGAAATATTAATTGCTTGTGGGTAGGCTGAGCTAGTATAATAATAAATTACAGTACTACCTAAATTGATTTACCTATTCAGCCAGACCAATAAGACTACTAAAGGACTGTTTTGTGGAACTAGAACAAATAATAATGAAATTCTTTGGGGCAGCTAGGTGGCACAGTGGATAGAGCACTGGCCCTGGATTCAGGGGGACCTGAGTTCAAATGCGGTCTCAGACACATAACATTTACTAGCTGTGTGACCTTGGGCAAGTCACTTTACCCCATTGCCCAGCCAAAAACAAACAAACAAACAAAAAACAACCCCACGAAAATAATGAAATTCATCAGGTGATACAAACGGTCAAGAATCACAAGAGAAAAAAATAATAATAACAAAAAAAGTTCGAAGGATGGGATCCAGCAATACTACATATCTAGCTATACTACAAATCAGTAATTTTCAGAACAATTTGGTACTGGTTAAAAAATAAAGAGATCCATCAGTGGAACAAATTATATATACACCATAAATAAAAATGAGTAGTCTTGTTTCTGATAAACCCAAATAACTCCATTTCTGGGAGAAGGACTTAACCACGTGATTAAAAACTTCCAGGAAAACTGGATAACTATATTATAGAAATTAGATTTAGACCAATTTAGATTCATAACTTATACAAATTATGCAGATTTTGGATTTGTACTTTATACAAAGGTATGTTTCAAATAAATTTGTGATCTACATTGAAAAGGTCACTCTATGAAAAATATTTATGTATGTATAAAAAATATATACATATATACACATATATGTTAGAATGTAAGCTCCTTGAGGCCAAGGATTAGCCCAGTACCTGACACATAACAAGAGCTCAATAAATCTTTGTTTAAAAAAAATAGATTAAAAGCTTTAAATACAAGCACAATAACTCAGAGCCCCCAGTAAGAAAAATTCTTAACATTCCAACAAAGGATTAGTTCTGTATTAATTCATATTTTTTTTATCTCCAGTTTACCTCTGGTCTCCTCATGATTGAAACAAAATCAGGAGAAAGGAAATGCTCAAGTAAAAGAAGTGAGCTGAGTATATTATAGTGTCTGTTACTGGAGAGATATGACCGCTTTCATGGTTGGCGCCATCTGCACTGAAGTATTTCAGAAGGTGGAATACTGGTATTTTTGATTTGTTTCCATTTATCTTATCCTGTTTTGGTATCAGAACACACTAAAATGCCATTTGTTCTACCATTCTCTGTGCCAAGCTCAAAACCAGACTAGTTTTGAGTAGAATTAGCCTTTGATGCAGGGGCAACTAGGTAGCTCAATGGAAAGATCACCAGGACTGTAGTTATGAAGACTCCCTTTCTTGAGTTCAAATCTGACCTCAGACAGTTACTGGCTGTGTGACCCTGGGCAAACCACTTAACCCTGTTTGCCTCAGTTTCCTTATTTGTTAAATGGGCTGGAGAAGGAAATGGCAAGCCACTCCAGTATCTTTGCCAAGAAAATCCCAAAAAGGGTTATGAAGTGTGGGACTTGACTGAAAAATGGTTAAACAACAAAGCTTATCATGCTATGTCCAATCCCATACATCTTTGTTTTTTTAAGGAACGATAACAGATAACATCACATAGGCTGGGGTATTAGTCTAGAGTAGGGGTGGGGAACCTGTAGCCTCGAGGCCACATGTGGCCCTCTGTGTCCTCAACTGTGGCTTTTTGACTGAATCGAAACTTTACAAAACAAAATCCCTTAAAAGGATTTGTTCTGTAAAACTTGGACTCAGTCAAAAGGCCGCACCCAAGGACCTAGAAGGCCACATGTCGCCTGGAGGCTGCAGAGATATCACCAAGGTCCCCTTTTCCACCATTTCAGGGCTGCCAGACCTTCACAACCATTGTAATAGTCTCCAGTCACACAAAGTCCCCACTGTCCATCACTCTGACTGGTACCCCATCCTACTCTGCCATTGTCTTCCCCCCTACCCCAAGGCACAAATGTTTGGGACTTTGATGAATTATTTGTATTATTCACTCATTCTTCTCATATTTTAAAATGGGGTTCAGATAGAATGGTCTGAGGTTATCACTATCTTGAGTCATGGTAATCATAATTCTTCTACACTTGATGTTCTCTGGACTAAAATGAAGGTGGATAAGGTGCCAACTTGGCAATTAAAGTGGTATTGTTATTGCCTGTCTTTACGTTGTGCTTTACCATTCATAAAGCACTTTTCTCAAAATAACTCTATAGTGAAAGTGTGTGTGTGTGTGTGTGTGTGTGTGTGTGTGTATCCACATTTTACTGATGAGAAAACTGAGGCAGGTTTTAGGCAGGTGACTTGCCCCAGTTCACTCAGATAATTAATAGAGTTGGATTTCAACCTTTCACTTCTGGTCCAGAGCTTTCCCACACTGTACCATGCTGGGAAATAAGTTTGCAAATCTTATAGATAAAATTGTGAATGAGGAGGAGGGGAGAGGGATATTGGGAAGAAGAGAAGCATCAGTCCTTTTACTAGAGAACCTATTTGGAGTTGAGGTTAGAAAACCTGGATTAATTCTCTGCTCTGCTACCTGCAAATCATGTAAGTAGGGGCAAAATCATTTTGCCTCTCCAGCCATTTTTCCTTGTATATAAAATGAGGGGGTTGATTCAGATGATTTCTAAATTTCCTGTTTGTGCTAATATTCTATCATTCTATGATACAGCTCTCTCCCCACCCCACCTTTCAAACAGAGTACTATCATATGGCCCACCTTTTATAATATAATAAAGGATGAAATGGTTAAATACATCACTGATTTGCCGATAATAGGTGTTGGTGTATAAGTCCAACAGCCCTGGGTATTGATTTTTCTGTCTAATGGTTGAGAAAGATGTTATCTTGATTAATTAGAAGTCAAAAATAAATGCATCTTACTTCTATTAGATCTCCTGGCATTCACTTTGGTGCCTTCCCCCACCCCCCCACCCCCACAGGCTCCTCTAAGATGCTGAAAACCAAAAAGGACATGGTTAGAAAGGAGCAGACCACAGCCCCGCCCCACCTCCCAGACCAGCCAAGATAATGTCACTATACAGTGGTTTCTCCCAACCTGATGTGAGCTTTATCAGCACAACAGGGGAGCTCTGTCTCTCTCAACTTTTTTCCCCATTTGATGAGCTGACTGGGGCCTTTGGTTCAGAGATTAATAAGAGAAAATCCAATGGAGTCTAGAGATTTCTCTACAACCTGTCTATCACATGCCAGGGACAAATGGTGGCACATGCCATGCCAATCTAATGGATTGGCAAGTAACTGGAGAAGGTGGCATCCTTTTGAACATTCCTGCCCTCCAGGTGACTAAAGTGTGCTATCCCTGGTATCTGTTAAGTCATCTGCCTGAGAATTATTTCCAGAAGCAAGATTACAAAATGGCTAAATGAGGCACTATAATTTAATCCCATCCCTGAGGGTGAAGTCCATTAGCATATTAATCTGCATAATCTTTTCTGTTTTAAGTCAGAAGGACTATTATAAAAAAAAAATTCCCAGGAGTGAAGAAAAGAGAAGGAATGATTTGGAATTTTAATCAACTCTGGATCATTTTTTTGTTTTTTCTGTTTTATTCATTGATTTTTAAAATGCTATTACAGATAACACGTTGCAGCTCCTCTCCACACCAATACTTCAGGAGGGCTGTGATTTAGCAGAGCTGTGGGTTAACCTTCACTGATAATGACTATAATGCTTCCACCTCTTAGTAACTGGCCTTTGTAAGAAAACTGACAGATCACCAAGGTTATGATAGAGAGCTTCTCTGAATAAAACTCAGCTAGTCCTCATTGTCTATCTCTGGGCCCAGACTCAAAGCCTTTCCAACTTGGGATAACCCACCATAAGCTAATAATACTCTGGTGGTAACACTCTTGAATAGCCTTCAAGAATCCAGGGTCATCTCTATCACAGCGTGAAGCATTGAAACAGGGCTTAAGTGAAAGACATTGGAGTTCACTGCAGTGAAAGCTAATAATTGTCACGTCTGACTCTTCATGACCCCATTTGGGGTTTTCTTGGCAGAGATACTGAAGTGGTTTGCCATTTTCTTCTTCAGTTCATTGTACAGATGAGGAGACTGAGGCAAACAAGGGTTAAATTACTTTCCCAGAGTCACACAGCTAGCAGATATCTGAGGGGAAATCTGAACTCAGGTCTTCCTGACACTGTGCCACCTAGCTGGCCAATGAAAGCTGTGGGAACAAGGCTAATGTAGGCTCCATGTTTGGAATTCAGAAGTAGGAGTACTTGCAGTGAATGGTGCAGAGTAGTGGATAGAGAGTTGGTTTTGGAATCAGGAAGACCAGAACTCAAGCCCTGCCTGTTTCTGACATATTCTGGCTGTGTGATCATTCCCGTGTAATAATGGCTAGAAAGTTAGACTTAGAGTCAGGAAGACTAGAGATTAAGTCTGGCCTCAGCCACTTACTAGCTGTGTGATCTTGGACAAGTCATTTAACCACTCCCAGACTCAGTTTCCTTAAATCACAACAACAAGTTCTTTAAAAGGAGCATCCACTGTGTATCAGGCACTGTGCTACGCATTGTGGATGTAAACAGAAGCAAAAATAGCCCTTGATCTCAAGGAGCTCATGGCCTAATGGGGAGACAACATGTAACAACTATGTACAAATATATATGTGTATATATATATATATGTATGTATGTGTGTATGTGTGTATATATATATATATATATACATACATACACATACACACATACATATAGGATAAACTGGAGATACATCAAAGAGGGAAAGAACTAGCCATAAGGGGGATTGCCAAATGTGAGATTTTAGCTGGGACCTAAAGGAAGCCAGGAAAAGCAGAGATGAGGATGAAGAAGGTTCCAGGCATGGGGGACAAATGGTAAAAATGGGAGGAATCAGGACATAGAGTAGGAGGAGAGTGACAGCGAATTACAAGGTCCATAGAGAGGAGTAAGATTTAAGAAAACTCCAAAGGTAGGAGGGAGCCAGGTAATGAAGACCTTTAAATGACAAAGGATTTTACATCTGATCTTCAAGATGATAGGGAGCCACTGGAGTTGATTAAATAGGGTGGAAGGGGAAGTGGCATGGTCAGACCTACATGTTAGGAAAATCAATTTGACAGCTTAGTGGAGGATGGACTGGAATGGCAAGACACTTGAATTAGGGAGAACCACCAAATAGTGGTTCACCATTGCAAAAGTCCAGGCATGAAGTGATGAGGACCTATACTAGGTGGTAGTAGTGTCAGAGGAGAGAAGGGGGTACATACGAGAGAGATATGATGAAGGGAGAATCAGCAGGTCTTGACAACTGATTGGGCATGGGTGGTGAGAGAGTGAGTTGAGGATGACACCTAGATTGTGAGCCTGAGTGACCAGGAGGTTATTAGTGTCCTTGACAATAACAGAGAAGTTAGGAAGAAGAGGAGGAAGAGGGAGAAAGAAAATGAATTTGGTTTTGGACATCTTAAGCTCAAGATGTCTATGGGATATCTGATTTGAGATGTCTAGTAAGCAGTTAGAAATTTGATGCTGGAGGACAAGAGAGAGGTTAGAACTACATAAATAGATATGAGAATCATCTGTATTGAGGAAGAAAAAGGAAGGGAAAGGGAAGGAAAAATGAAAAGGAAGGTAAAGAAAAAGGGAAGGGAAAAGGGAAGAGGAAAGAGAAGAGAAGGAAAGGAAAAAGAGAAGGGAAAAGAAGGATCAAAGGTGGCAGAGAAGTCAAGAAGTTTGAGGATTGATGGGATAGTAATAGCAACTATTTCATAGAGTTGTGCGGATGAAATGGGATAAGATTTGTAAAGTGCTTTGCAAACCATAGAGTTCTATATAAATGCTAGCTATCATCATCATTATCACCATCACACAGTTTCTCTAGGCAATTCCTTAAGACTATAAGCTATAAAAATAATAATTACTGGCATTTACATAGCATTTTAAAGTTTATAAAAATTCTACAAATATTATCTCATTTTATCCTCACACCAACCTTTAGAAGTAGGTGTTATTATCACCCCCATTTTAGAGATAGGGAAACTGAGACAGGCAGAGGTTAAAACTTCTCCAAGGTCACTCATATTAATTGTTTGGAAGCAGATTTGAACTCAAGTCTTCTTGACTCCAGGTGTTTCATTCTATCCACTATACCACCTAGCTGCCTCTGTTGGTAATCTGCATTGATAGAAGGAGTTTTCTCACCAGGAGTTTCCCACATCAATGAAATTATAGTTCCAGACTGAAAATAAAAATAAAAAGTAAAAATATTCATAGTGCAACTTAACCTAAAAATGAGTTAGTCCAAATTTCTAGCAGTAGGACAATAAAGTCCCCTATATTTCTTTACATTGAAGTAGTTCATTCATCCATTCTTTGTCAGTTGGCATGTCAAATATGAATACAGGATTTGTGATTGGCAGAGCACTGTAATGATCAGAGAACCTGATTTTTAAAAGCTGGCTCTGCTACTTCATGTAACATTAGGCAAGTCACTTAAGGGCCCAGCCTCAGTGTCTTCATCTGCAAAATGGGGGAGGAGGTTTATCACTAAGGTCCCTTTCAGCTCTCAGTCCTTGATCCTGTAAGGAGAGGGCATTTGAACTCCACTTTAAATTAAGCCAACCCTCAAAGGTGCTCTGACCTGGTGCTCTAACCAGAATGGGGAAAAAGACTCAGGAATGAGACCTTGGCCAGCTTATGGGCAGGGAATAAGTGTGTTCTTTTTTCACACCCTTGGAAAACTGTCTTCCTCTTAATCCTCTCTTTTTACTGGGGTCTGCTGACTTTGTGAAAGAATGGCTGGAGAAGGCTGGCCTCCAGCACCACACAATTTATAGGCTGAGAAGGTTTAAAAGGAGCCAATTTTTAAAGCTTCATGCTAAATTTATGTGGGTTTTTCCAAGAAGTTTACCAGGGGGACAAAAGTGTAAAATGTCCACACTTTAGCTATTCAATTATCTCCGTTCTCCTTGCTGGGCAGGTGTTTGGCGACTCAGCTTTAGCAAGCCATCATCATTCACTGAAAATAAGAATACAGATATCTCCTAAAGAGGACAGAGAATGAATCAGAGCTGCTCAAGGGCACTTCTAATTGGCACGCTTACCATCTCTTCAAGTTCTTACAATGTCTTACTCAATATAAAGTGGGCAGTTACCATAGCAACCATGGGCTCTCCCTCCTGTTCCCTGCCAAATACTAAAGACCTTAGCTTGGAAGAGGAAACAGACAGAAAGAAGGCAGACAAGGGGCCAAAGTCGGGAAGTGGATAGGCGGTTGAGGAGAGGAGCTGAAACCCAGATTGATGACTGTGGAGCCTAGGAGGCTTCTGCAGATGCCATGATGAAGGCAGATCTAAGGTAACACACCAGATTGCATCATACTGGACACAACTCTTTTCTGTCTGCATGAATCCTCCTCATCAGACAAAAGCCCATCTCAAGCCCCTCCTCCTCTAAGAGACTTTCCTTGATCAGTGCAGCCCAAAGTAAACTCTTCCTGTCCTTAATGTCCAAAGTAGAATCTCAATGGTACTTCTACTACCTTCTTTTGTCAAGCCAGCAAGCATTTATTAAGCACCAACTATGTGCCAGGCACTGTGTTAAGAGCTAAGGATACAAGAAAGAAAAAAAACACAGTCTTTGTTTTCAAGAAGGTCACACCTCCCTAGGCCTCCCTGTTCTCATTTGTAAATAAGGGTGTTGGACTAGATGACCTTCAGGGTGCCATCCAGCTCCAACTCTAGAATCTTCTAATCCTGGGTTTATGTATCTTAACTTCCTCAATGAAAATACCATTTTAATAATCATAATCATAATCATAATCATAATAACTGGTTCCAGGTGTGGTGGAGCATCCTTGCGATCCCTGCTCCCAGAAAGGCTGAAGCTGATGAGTTCTGAGCTGCAGTGGCCTAAGCTGCTTGGGTATCTGCATTAAGTCTGGAAGCAATATGGTGAACCCTGGCAAAGGTGGAGGGGTTAAAGGGATTTGGACCAGGCTGTCTAAGCAGAAGTGAATCAGCCCAGGTCAAAAGCAAGTCAAAGCTGCCATGCTGATCAATACTAGTATTGGCTTGGGAAATACTGCCACACCTCCAGTATGGGCAAGATAGGGAGACCTACTTCCAATAATAACAATAATAGTGATGATGATGATAGTGATAATTACTATATAGTTTTTTAAAGTTTACAAAGGACTTTGTTGTTGTTTAGTTGTTGAATCCTTTCAATTGTGTCTGACTTTTTGTGACTCCATTTGGAGTTTTCTTGTCAAAGATACTGGAGTGGTTTGCCATTTCCTTCTCCAGCTCATTTCACAAATGAGGAAACTTTATATGCCTTATAATAATGCTTTAAGTTCAGTGATATAGATATTATTCTCATTTTACAGATAAAAAAACCCTGAAATTCAGAAAAGGTTATTTACCTGTGATCACACGGCTAGGAAGTCTCAGTGGGATTTGGACCCAAATCTTCCTGACTCCAAGTCCACTACAGTATTTACTACACTGTCAGGCAATGTGCGTCCAATGCACCTTCTAGAAAAGCGATTTTCTCACAATAGACTCTCGATACCTTTACTATCCTACTTCGTTGTCCAGTCTACTGTGAACTAAACTAAAGGGTGTGATGGTACAACTCTAAATATTTGGTCAGGTTGTGGGGGGGCGTGCAGGGAGGAAAGTAACTGAATTCAGCCAATTTTTCCAGATATTTATGAAGATATTTGGTATTGTAAAGACAAAATATTGGGGCAGTCAACTGAATTTCATTCATGTTCATTTGCTCACGTGGTCTCTCCCTATAGAATGCAAATTTTCTAAGGGAAGAGGCTACTTCAATTCTGTCCTTGTGTGCTCAGTGCGTAGCATCATGCCTGGAGCACACTAGATGCTTAAGGAATGCACACTGATTGATTTTTTTGAGTTCAGTTCAGATCTTTGGGTGCAGACAGAGCCTGATTTTCAAACATTCATTTTGTTCTCATTTTTCCTTGAACTGTGCTGCTCATGGTAAATAGACTACAAAGGACAACTATAGATTTCCCTTAGTCTAACATGAGAGAAGGCTAGCATTTGCCCTCCTCCCGTGTGCAGGTGGCTTGAGCAGATAAGAATCTCAGGGTTGCAAGATAGCTAGCTTAGAGAATAACTCTTCAAGAGTCTCCTTTTGCAGGAATCATTTCTAAATCACCGCAGACAGGTGAGCATCAAGCCTCGCTTTCATACTTTCAGTGACATGAAGTTCACTACTTTTCAAATGGGGATAATATCTCCATTTGATTCTGCTGGTCTGTTTTCAGACAATTTGAATGAGAATTTTCCCATCAGTGATCACCAGCTCTTGACTTTTTGGACTTCCTTTATGTCTCAGCTGAAATTCCATCTTCTGCAAGAAGTCTTTCCCAATCTTCTTTAATAACAGTGCCTTCTGTTGATTATGCCTAATTTATCCTGTCTATAGCTTATTTGTACATAATTGTTTCCATGTTATCCTCTCCATTAGACTGTATGCTCCTTGAGAACAGGAATCATTTTTTTAACCTTTCTTTGTATCCCCAGTGTTTAAAACAGAACCTTGCACATAGTAGGTACTTAATAAATGCTTGTTGACATATTCTCCTGGTCTTTTTCACCAAACAGTCAAATGATGATGAAAGCATTATTCATTGTTCTTGTATGTACATTGCTGCATCATTTACCAGCTGCCCTTGGTGATTATTTACTTCATGGCATTGTGACTATTGCTTAGCTGAATGACCAAAAAGTTCCACATACCTTAAAATTTCAAGGAATTGTGATTTCATTGGCTATGGTCCCACATCATGTATGCAAATCAAACGTCTTCGTTTAGGGTCTTTGTCAATTTTTATATTTCTCCTTTCCCTCACCTCAATCACTCATTGACATCTACTTACCAAACCGCTGGTGAGAACCTCTCCTCAGCTAGGCTGACCCTTACGAAGAAGTCACTGAGAACTGACTCAACTCAGAAGGACCTACTTACCAGATTATGCCCCTTTGGTGTACACACACACAGACACACACACACACATACATATACACACATATGTATGTATGTATATATACCTGTACACATAAACACACACATACACATATGTAACATTACTATTATTTCATTGTCTATGGTACCTTTAAGCGTATTGTAGGTTTCCTTTTTATCTCTCTTAACTATAACTGTTGTTTATTTTATCTTGTCAGCAATCATGACTGCCATTCCATTTCTGCTTGGTCTGATTCAGATGAAGTATAATACATTTTATTCTGACCATCATTTTAATTCTATATTAACCTTTATATTTTAAGTAAGTTTCTTGTATTCCACAGATTGTTGGATTTTTTATTTAATCTGTTCTTTTGCCTTCTGCTATTTTATGGATGAGTTCTTATTATTAGCAATATCAGTAGTGATAGTCAAGTTTGTATCTCTCTTAATCAAATCATTTCATATTTCTTTCTTTTTTCTTCTCTTAAAAGAAATCAGCACTAGTCATTTCTTCTTTATCCTATCCTATCCCAGCCTAGACCCTTTCCCTTTTAAATTAAGTTTGCTATTAAAATCTTTAACCAAATCAAACCATAAGAATCTTTCCTCACCAGAGACAAATAAGAATGAGATCCATGCATTCCTTTCTTATCTCCTGTCCTCCACCTCCAATCCTTACCTTCATCTGTGGCACTCCAATCTTAAGGTATAATACAATCCCTTCTTCCCTCCCTTCCTTAGGGTACTTCTTTTAACACTAGAGCCTAAAGCTGGTCTCTTTCCAATCTTCTTACATCTTATTCCCCTCCATGTACTCTATTATACAGTGATACTAGCCTCCTTCTGTTCCTCACACAGGACACTCCATCTCCTAATTCCTAACATTTTCATAGACTTTCTTCCATGCCAGGAATTCAGTTCTTTCTCATGTATGCCTCCTGGCTTCCCTGAAGTTTCTCTTAAACTATTACCTTCTTCCAGAAACCTAGCCTCAATACTAGTACCTTCCTTCCTAGTTACCCAATACACATCTGGTTCTTACATAGTTGTTTGCTTGTTGCCTCTTCTATTAGAATAAGATCATCTTGAAAGTCAGGAACTGTTTTTACCTTAATTTTTATCCCCACTACTTAATAGGTGCTCCATAAATGTTTGTAGACTTAGCTTTTGTTTCTTCGATTACCCTTAGGCATTGTGGAACTCCCAAGAAACACAGTTTAATCTCTCCTTTCAATATTTAATCATTTGAACTGTAGCTAGCCTTTTCTAGCTATTTGAAAGTGTTTACCTTTTTTAAGTTTCTTTTCTTTTCCCTATTTGCATTTCAAAGACTCTGCTCAGACCTGGTTTTCTCAAAAGGAATCCTTGAAAGCCTTCAACCTGCTCCAATTCAATCCCCACTAAATGGCCAAAATGATTCTCCTAAAATTCAGATCAGACCATGTCAAACTTCATTCCCCTTTCTCCTTTATATAATAAATTCCAATGCTTTTTATGACTTTCAGGAACAAAATCCTCTGTTTGGTTTTTAATGCCCTCTATAACTTGGCACCTTCCAACCTTTCCAGTCTTCTTATTCTCCACTCCCTATGGCCCACCATCCAGTGACACTGGCCTCTTGGTTGTTTCTTGAGCACCACACTCCATCTCTAGACTCTGGCATCTCTCTGTCTCCTCTTGAAATGCTCTCCCTACTCACCTCACCAGCTCCAATTTCACACTCTTCAGGAGGCCTTTCAGTATTTTGTTGATATTTAGTTGTTATTAGTCAAGGCCAACTCTACATGTCCCCTTTTGAGGGTTTTCTTGGCAAAGATGCTGGAGTGGTTTGCCATTTCCTTCTCCAGCTCACTTTACAGATAAGGAAACTGAGGCAAACAGGGTTAAGTGACTTGCCCAGGGTCACACAACTACTAAATGTCTGAGGCTTGCTTTGAATTCAGGTCTTCCTGACTCCAGGCCTTGCACTCTATTTGATGTGCCACTTAACTGCCTTATTTCAGAATTCTCTCTCCCTTATTGCTAATTCCTTCTGATATTACTTTTCATTTATACTGTATATATCTTGCATGTACAATTTATTTTGCCTGCTGTTTCCCCCATTAGAAGGTGAGCTTCTGTGTTTTTCCCTTTATTTGTATCCTTAGCGCTTAGTACAATGTCTGCTACTGCTTCATAGTAGTTGCTTAATAAATGCTTATTGACTTAGTCATGCCTAGGGATAGTCACACACTTGATCTTACTTCACCTAGGTACTGCAGTAGAGAGAAGTCAGGGAGACCTAGGATTTGATCTCAGGACTCCTGACTTCTACCGAAGGGAGCTAGGTGGTGTGGGGATTAAAGTGCTGGACCTAGAAGCACCTGAATTCAAATACAGATCCCTACTAGCCGTGGAACCCTAGATGAATCACTTAACCTCTGTCTACCTCAGTCTCTTTATCTGTTGAACAGGAATAAAAGTAGCATCTACCTCCAAAGATTATTGTTATGGGAAGAATAATTTCCCATTGAGTTCATATAATAAGTTACTGCTGCTAAATAAATCTATCGCAATGTAGAAATTCCAGAAATTAAAACCTAGATTTTATTAACTTAAGTGTAGGTTTAGGATTCAGAGAAAATAACTTGGAACTCTGATTGAGGCTTATAAAGGAGACTTTATAGGGAAAATTATATCAGAGAAATAGAAAAATAAATTATTTTACATAATGTGATATTGTACATTTTTTATGCTATAAAAGTTTTTTTTTTTTTTTTAGGGCAGGATCATAATCCCATGCTTCCTTCAGTGTCAATAAGGTTGAATAAAGTAAGAACAAATAAGAATAGAATAAGTTAGAGATTTAAACACTGAGTTTGCAAAATTCTTCCCTTAACAAAAACACAAGGCCACATTTTAAAGAAGTCACAATGGCATAATTGAAATGAGGAGATTTACATGTCACAAAGATAACTAAATGGTGAACTCAGAAAGATTCTTCCACAAATAAAGCAAGTTAAATTACTTTGTGAAGTTCAAATTCTCTTTTGGCTTCTTATCTCAGAAATGAAAAAAAATCTTAATACCATCATTCCAATCCAATCCAATAAACCATTAAACATTTATTTAGCACCAACTATGTGCTAAGGATACAATTCATAAAAAGATAATCCCCACACTCAAGGAGTCACAAACTAACGAGGGGAGACAACACACAAAAGGAGACAGGAAAGTGAGGGGGGTAGGTGTAGGGATGGGGTGGGTGGAAGGGAGGGGAAACACTAAGAGCTATCTTGTTCCCTAGACTAGAAACCAGGCAGAGCAGTGAATATAAAGTGGAATGAGCTGAGAGTCTAATTCCTGCCCTCTATAAAGGAAGGAATTGGGGATGGAGCCAAGATGGCTTTGCCAAGCTTGGATCTGGGTCACAGTTCTGGGTGCTGGTCCTGCGGTAAGGAGGAGTGCTGGTGTGATGGAGCTTGTAGTGACAGTGGAGAGGGAATCCTCCTCACACTTCCAAGGCAGAGAAGAGTGCTTGTGGTCACTCATACACCAGAGCCCAGGCCAGAAAAGGAGTACACACCTTGCCTTTGATCATACCACCCTGGAAGAACTGAAAATTTACAGGTCCCTAGAAGTATCTCTGAAAACAGCTGCACAAAACCCTCCAAGCTTGGAACAGTACATTCTCCACACTGGAAGCAGACCCCTACCTTAACAAAGAGTATATAACTCAACTAATTGGCTGGGATCGTAAGCAAATTGTGCAAAAAAAGTCAGACCATAGAATCTTTCTTTGGTGACAAAGAAGATCAAAACATACAACCAGAAGAAGACAACAAAATCAAAGCCCAAAACCTCCAAGAAAAATATGAATTGGTCCCAGACCATGGAAGAGCTCAAAAAGGATTTTAAGAAGCAAGTAAGAGAAGTAAAGGAAAAACTGGGAAGAGAAATGAGAGTGATGTGAGGAAAATCATGAAAATCAAGTAAACAGCTTGCTAAAGGAGACCCCCCCAAAAAAAATACTGAAGAGAATAACACCTTAAAAAATAGACTAACCGAAATGGCAAAAGAGGTCCAAAAAGCTTATGAAGAGAATGCCTTCAAAAGCAGAATTGGCCAGATGGAAAAGGAAGTCCAAAAGCTCACTGAAGAAAATACTTCCTTAAAAATAAGAATGGAGCAAATGGAAACTAGTGAATTTATGAGAAATCAAGACATTGTAAAACAAAACCAAAAGAATGAAAAAATAGAAGACAATGTAATATATCTCATTGGAAAAACAACTGACCTGGAAAATAGATCCAGGAAAGATAATTTAAAAATTCTTGGGCTATCTGAAAGCCATGACCAAAAAAACAAACAAACAACCAAAAAAAAAAAAAACCTAGACATCTTCTTTCAAGAAATTATCAAGGAAAAGTGCCCTGATATTCTAGAACTAGGGGGTAAAATAGAAATGGAAAGAATTGACTGATCACCTCCTGAAAGAGATCCCCAAAGGAAAATCCTAGGAATATTGTAGCCAAATTCCAGAGTTCCCAGGTCAAGGAGAAAATATTGCAAAAAAACAGAAAGAAACAATTCAAGTATTGTGGAAACACAATCAAGATAACACAAGAGTTAGTAGCTTCTACATTAAAGGACTACAGGGCTTGGAATATAATATTCTGGAGGGCAAAGGAGATAGGATTACAGCCAAGAATCACCTACCCAGCAAAACTGAGTATAATCCTTCAGAGGAAAAATGGTCATTCAGTGAAATAGAGGACTTTCAAGCATTCTTGATGAAAAGACTAGAGTTGAATAGAAAATCTGACTTTCAAATCCAAGACTCAAGAGAAGCATGAAGATATAGATAGGAAAGAGAAATCATAAGGGACTTATTAAGGTTGAACTGCTTATATTCCTACATGGAAAGATGATATTTGTAATTTATGAGAACTTTGTTAGTAGTAGGGTAGTTGGAGGGAAAAAATTTACATTATACATACATACATATATAGATAGATAGATAGATAGATAGATAGATAGATAGATAGATAGATAGATAGATAGATAAAGGGCACAGGGTGAGTTGAAGAGGAAAGGGTGATATCTGGAGAGTAAAGTTAAGGGGTGAGAGAGGATTATACTGGGAGAAGGAGAAAGGGAGAGGTAGAATGGGGTAAATTATCTCACGTAAAACAGATAAGAAAAGGCTTTTATGGTGGAGGGGAAATGGGGGAAGGTGAGAGGGAATGAGTGAATCTTATTCTCGTAGGATTTGGCTTAAGGAGAGAATAACATACACACTCAATTGGGTATGGAAATCTATCTTACCCTACAGGAAAATAGGGGGAAAGGGAACAAGAGAGCAGGGTGATGATAGAGGGGAGGGCAGATTGGGGTAGGGGGTAATCAGAAGCAAACACTTCTAAGGAGGGACAGGGTCAAAGAGAGAATAGAATAAATGGAAGGTGGGATAGGATTAAGGGAAATATAATTGGTTTTCCCCAATATGACTACCATGGAAATGTTTTGCATGACTGCACATGTATGACTTGTATTGAGTTGCTTGCCTTCTCAATGAGGGTGGGTGGAGAGGGAGGAAGGGAGAAGATTTGGAACCCGAAGTTTTAAAAACAGATGTTAAAAATTGTTTTCACATGCAACTGGGAAATAAAATATACAGAGAGTGGGGCATAGAAATCTAACCTTCCCTACAGTAAAATAGAAGGGAAAGGGGATAAGAGAAGGGGGAGGGGTGATAGAAGGGAGGGCAGATTAGAGGATGGAATATTCAGAATGCATGCCATCTTTGGGTGGAGAGAGGGACAAGATGGGGAGAAAATTTGGAACTCAAAATCTTATGGAAGTGAATGTTGAAAACTAAAAATAAATTAATAAAGAAGGAATTGCAAGGAGTTTGGTACTCCTCCCTCCAGCTCTCCAATCAAAAAGGAGAGGAGGCTAAACGAGGTATCTATCAAGGCTTAAGTTAGTCAGCAGAGCTATGAGTCAGATTTTAGTCAGGCACAGTTAATATTAATAGGACACAGGCTTCACTCAGCCAAATCTCCAAGAGAAATGACCCTAAGTCCCAAATAATAATCCAATAAAAGGAAATTTTTAAAAATTCCCATAGCATTGTGAAGGTGAAATTAGATAATATTTGTTAAAGTGCTTTGAAAACCTTAAAACATTACATATTAAGAACAAAGCAAAATAAAACTTTGCAATAATCCATTTCCTTAATTAGAAATTCTGACTTAAATTCTTTCATTCCATCCCTCTCTATGCATATTCTTCCCAGTATTTCAGACTTTCAATCTTTCCCCCTCAGTAGTGTAACTGGCCATTACCCCTGCTCTGACTTCATTATCCTCCCTTTCTAATCCCAACCCAATAATTATTCATTTCAACTCCACAATATCTTCTGCTTGCAAATTCTTTACCTCCTTGTCCTACCACTACTCATCTTTTCCCAAGTCTCCACCTTGGATTATTCCCACCATCTTCCTCCTCTCCTACAACTCTTGTGCTCCTGAATGGGCACTAACTTGGCACATTAGAAATTAACATCACCCAACTTCCCCTGGGCTCTTGTTATAGACTCTCCTTGATCCCAAACCCCTAGCTGAGTACTTTGCCTCTTAGGCTACTAGGAAAATTGAAACCATTATATGGGATCCCCCTCTTTTGTCATTCTCTTCATCTCAAAACCTCTTGACATCATCTCTCACTCTCTTCTCTTTACCCTCAATCTCTTTTTCTTGCCAATGACAATGCTTTTCTATGTACATTTGATCCTCCCCCATATTTTCCATCAGATTGTGTCTTCAATCTTCCCTTCTCTCTCTTGAATCTTCAACCTTTCGCATCAACCGAGTCCTTCAATATTACCTTCAAATATGCCTGTCTCCCAAGCCTAAACAACAACAACAAAACTACCCATCACTAGGCTCTATCATCCTTTCAGGTAATTATCCTCTGTCCTATGATATAAAATAAAATAAAATATTCTCTTCGAAGCTTTTAATAGCCTTTATAACTTAGCCCTCCTACCTCTCCAATCTTCTAACACATTACTGCCTTCTATGTGATCCAGTGACACTGACATCCCTTCTATTCCTCCCACACAATACTCCATCTTCCAACTGAACATTTTCACTAGCTGTCTTCCATGTCTGGAACTCTCTACCTCCTTATATATACCTTCTACCTTCCCTGGATTCCTTCTGCAAGAAGCCTCTCCTAGTCTTCCCTAATCTCTGTACCTTCCCTCTGTAACTATCCTAAATTTATCCTGCATATATTTTGTTTGTACATAGTGGTTGACATGCTGTCACCACCATTTGAATACTCTTTGAGAGCAACAACTGTCTTTTGCCTTTGCTTATGTCCCCAAGATATAGTAAGTGACAAATAAATGCTAGTTGAGTGACTGACTGAATGACTCCTCCTTTTCTTGGCTACAATCCTTGAAAAAGCTGGTTACATTTAGTGCCCTCACAACTTCTTCTCTCACTCTGGAACCATTCTCGGTCTGGCTTCTGACATCCATTCAATTGGAATTGCTTTCTCCAAAGTTACCAATGATGTTTGAATTGCCAAATCTGATGGTCTTTTATCAGTCCTCATCCTTCTTGACCTTTCTATTGCATTTAACACTGTTGACCAATATCTTCTTCTGGATACCCTCTCTCCTCCTGGTTTTTCTGACACTACTGTCTCCTGGTTCTCCTATCTTTCTGATTTTTTTTTCAGGAATGTATATGTATGCATGCATGCATGTATGTATGTATGTATATGTTTGTGTCTATCTAGATGGATATGCATTGTTATATGTGTTGATAAATGTTTACATGCATATCTATAGGTATATATAAATGCATGTGCAAATATACATAAAATATGTCTCCTGAATATATATGTGTGTATATATTTGTATATACATAAACATTATATATCTGTACACATGTAAACACTCTAAGCTGTCTACTTAGTTGCCAAATCTTTGTGCTTCTATCTCCTCCACAACACTTCCCACATCTGACCCTTAGCTCACACAGCTATCCCCTTAATTCAGTTCTTCATCACCTCTCAGTCAGATTCTCTCACCACTCCAGACTATTTTTCTGACCATCTCCACTATTAATCAACTCTATTGGTTTCCTATTCCCCTTAGGATAAAATATAAATTTCTCTGTTTAGCTTTTAAAGCCCTTCACAGCAGTAGTTGTAACCTATCTTTCCAGTCTAATTGGACATGATTCCTCCTCCTGCATTCTGCAATCCAACCAAACTAGCCTTCTTTCCATTCCTCACACAGTCAATCTTCAAACTCCATGTTGTTGTAGTAGCTATCTTCCATGCCTAGAATTCAATGCCTTTTTAATACCACCTCATAGAGTTCCCCTCTTTCTTTATGTTGTAGTTCAAATTACACCTTCTGTGTGAACTCATTCTTGACCTACCCATCTAAAAGCTCTTGCACTCTTTCCCAAAATGCCTTGCCTTTAATTATTTTATATATTTTGTTTATTCAAATATTTATGTTATATATGTTTATAGATGCACTATCAACTCCCTTATTGGAATGAAAACTCCTTGTAAAAAGGTATCATTCATTCTTTGTACTCTTATCCACAGTATCTAGTACAGTGCCTGGAACATAGCAGACACTTGATAAAGCTTGTTGATTGAACTTTGTAGAATTCACAATCCTTGAGAAAAGATTATTTTCCTTTGCTAGTTGGAATATTATTTTCTGATATTTTATTTTCTTTGTTGTTGCTGATGAATAGCCCTATATAATTTCTGTACAATTCCTTGTTAGGTAATCTGTACCTTCAAAGTCACTTATAATATTTTCTCCCTATTCTAGGAGTTCGAGAGCTTAACCACCACTTTTCTGAGTAAGATAATGCTGGAGTTTCTTTCTGGAGATATCCTAAGAATTCTATGGATTTGGTCTTTCTCTTCTGGGCAGAGTCATTTGCATTTTAGCAATTTTTTCCTCTTTTGTTTTTGCCCTAGTAGTTCTTGTTCTATCATTAAGTTGGTTAGTTCTACCCCCTCCATTCTTTTTTCAAAATGTCTATAGCTTCGCCAAACTTTTCCAGCTTTTCCTCTGACCCATCGATTCTACTTTTTTCATTAAAAGTTCTAATTTACTCCTTCTCACTTCTTTCCTTTCTTTGAATAAGCCTTCCAACCACTCTCTGGGTCCTTATGGTGATTCTGTTTTCTTTCCTGAAGTTCTAATTGCAGTTATTGCAGCATTATTCTTTTCATTAGATTTCTCCTAGCACTTTCTTAATGTAGCAAAATCGTAACACAGGATTTTCTGGTTTGTTCCATTCTTCAGTCTCTGTTGGTTTTTCTGTGGGATTTCCTTGTGTGAATTTACTGTCTAACTTTTCAGTCTTATTTCATCTTATGTCCCTTCACATTAGCTTACTCCCAATCAAACTGACCTACCATCTATTCCCTTTCATTACATTCCATACTTTGACCATTCTTTTGCCTAGGTTGTGTCCATTACTATAATACAAAAAGTGTTACGCATGCCACTCACAGGCTGCATGCAACCCATAACACTCTTGAGTGCAGTTCAAACCACAATAAAATAGAATTGAGAAACATTTAGCAAAATAAATAAAAATACAGTAAAACCTGAATTAAATTACAGTTTAAAATTAAGTCAATAAGTGGCCTGCAAGATTTTTATATATGGGGGGCAGCTAGGTGACACAGTGGATAGAACACCGGCCCTGGAGTCAGGAGGACCTGAGTTCAAATCTGACCTCAGAAACATAACACTTACTAGCTGTGTGACCCTGGGCAGGTCACTTAACCCCATTGCCTAACAACAACAACAAAAAAAGATTCTTAATATGTATTCGTGGTCAACATTTTTATTTGAGTTTGACACTACTGCTACAACTTGCTTCTTCAAACTCCTGAATTTCTTCAAAATACAGTTTAACTGCCACTTACTACATACTTTCATTAGCCCCAATATGGTAAGTGATCTCCATTTCCTGAAATTACCTCATATTAACTTTTATATAACATCACATACATACATATGCATATATATAATGTCTACATATCTGTTTATATCATCTCTTAATAGATACAATATGTGTATTTATATATAAAATATGTATTATATACATAAATGCAATACATATATACACATATATGCACATATGCACACATATACCATATGTAAGTATATAGATACATAATACATGTATCTGGATAGATAGATATGCTTTGCATTTTCTCATCTTTGCCTATGATGTATTCCCTTAATGCCTTAACGGCAAGGATTGTTTTTGTTTTTGGTCTCAGAACCCTTTGTACCTAACATATTGTCTTGCATTGACACAGTGGATAGTGTACTGGTCTTGAAGTCAGGAAGATCTGCATTCAAATCTGGTTTAGACACTTACTAGTTGTATGACCCTAGGCAAATTACTTAACTGCTGTCTGCCTCAGTTTTCTCTTCTGTTAAATGAGGATAATAATAGCGCCTACCTCTCAGGGTTGTTGTTTGGATCCAATGAGGTAATAAAGTGCTTAGCATAGTACCTGGCACATGCTAAGTCCTATATAAATATTATTATTATTATGCACTTATTAAATGTTTGTTTAATTTAATTTCTGATTTATTTAGTGTGTTTGACACAAACTCTTACTCTACTACCTTGCAACATAAATCTTCTCTTCAGGTATTTTCCAAGCACATGACCTTTGTCCCCAATTAGTCATTTCCTGCCACAGCCATGAGCAGGCCCTGTGCCTTTTCTTCCTTTTGTTTCTCTCCAGAATGATCCCCATTCATGGAGTAACCATATTTCTGGAGAAGTTCCTGATAATCTAGGGCTTTCTGTCCTAATTTCTTTTGGGGCTTGTGTAGAGGGAGGTGATGTCAACATTTGTGATTTGATTGTCACAGGGAACTCTCTGCATGGTATCTCCCCTTAACGATGCAGATTGGCATCTTTGTGAATTACAGTATTAAAGAGTAACCTGAGAAGTTATGTGTCTTGCCCAGGGTGTTGCGAATACATTTTCCAAAATTCCTATCTGAATGAAAGTTTAAACATAGAGACTTTTCCACTGTTAAATTATCAAAGGGTGATTAGGCAAGCGCGCGCGCGCGCGCACACACACACACACACACACACACACACAGACACACACACACACACACACACACACACACACTGTTTAACCCAACCTTCCAAACTATTCTTCTCCAACAGTATTTTTCAGAGCCCTTCACGTTGCCTCCAGCCCCCTGTGTGCCAAGCAAACACTGTATTTTCCCATACCCAAGCCATTACCTGAGCTGGGTTTGTTTCTTTGACTGTTAAGAACTCAACTAATTCAGCAGGCTTGCCTCTTTCAGCCCCGGCTCTGACTGACAGGCCTGGCCCTGTTACATCCAATCCTGAAAATCGGCATCAGGGAATGGCATGCCGTTTGATAACATAAGATGCTTAGGTTTGGGGGGCTCAAGTGAGATGTTCAGAGCTAATAGCCCTGCGAGCAGAGTTTTAGCTGCGATCTGCACCTTGAGATATCGGTTCTGTCTGGCTCAGGAAAAAAAGGGAAAAAGAATGAGAGCTTATTTCTAGAAAGGTTTCCGATGAGCAGCATTTGTCATTGAAGGGGAAGATGGGTATAATTAGCTTGTCAGTCTAGTTTGGGCTGAGCAGGCTGTCTGAGGGAAGAAAGATGGACTGACTGCCTGAAAAACTGACAGGCAGTCGATAGCGCGGCAATTAATGTCATAAATAATTCTCGAACCAATTACATCAAAATGGACTCCGAGCTTTAAAAAGGTACAGAATTCCCTTATTCTTCCTGCTAACAGCAAGAAACAGCTTTCATTTTTCTCTGTAATTACTTCTCATTGTATATAGCCATACAGCGGGGCTTTTCTGTCCATATTTAAGCCTTGTCTCTCCAGCCCTCTCCCCCCACCCCCACTGCCTGCCATCCTCCTCCTCCTTCTCCTCCTCTACACCGCCCCCCCCACCCTCCCGCCCCACTTTACCCCAAAGGACAAGGCTGTTCGAGTCCATCTTCCCCGCAAGAGCACCGGGGTGAATGCATAATCTTTTAACTTGCCTGTTACATGGTAACTCCTGCTACACCTAAATGATTAAGAGCCAAGTTTTCTCAAATGTCATGGACGCTGACAGCAGAGAGCACCAAACACTGGCATTTGGAAATAAAGACATTTGTGAAATAAATGGATTTGTCTTATTATTTTAAAGGTTGCTGTGACTTTGCTTACACTGAATTTATTGATTTTTCTCCCCTCCCTTTCCTTCCCCTTCCTTTCTTTGCCTTCCAGACAGTTAGAGGCCCAGAAGCTAGACCAAACTACTCCCTTTACAAGGCATCCGCGATCCAATATTGCCCGTGTGTGTCACCGGGCATTTGGTTAGGAGAAAGAGCAAAATGTTTTGCATTAAAAGCCATTCTCTTCCGCTGTCTCCTCTTCGGGTATTTCTTTATGCGTTAGAGTACATATGTAGATAACACAAAGTCTATTATGCCCATAATAGCAAGGAGTCACCAGATACCATGGGTACTAATAGTCTTTTTTTTTTTTTTTGTAGGTCCCATCAGTTGCTTCCCAGACTACCTAAAAGAAAGGAGGGGATTGTGGGGAAGCAAATTATCATAGTGTTCATTCACAGCTTTTGTTCCAAGGCTGACAAACATTTCCAGTTTCTCCACCGGGGTGGCATTTACTTGGGCAGGGAGACTGGAGAGAATGGCTCCTAAAGTTACCACTGTTTCAAAACCCGAAGCAGCTGCTGGTGTCACATGTGGGCTGCTGGCTGGGTTAGGCGGGCAGCTGATGGGCCCTCCCTCCTTTTAGCAGTAGGTGTCACTGCAGTGAGTGGTAATTACAGTGGAAAATTTTAGAGGACATGGGATAATTAGGCCAGCTAACAAAGGCACAAACACTGGCGCTTACCATATTTAAAACAGGAGATGTTGGCACTTTCCCTTCCTGCCCAGACCATAGAAGTGGCAACCTCATCAGAAAAAAAAAAAAGAAACAAAAAGCAAAACAAAACAAAACAAACAAAAAAAAACCCCACAAGTTTTCGAGGAACAAAGACCCTCTTTAGATGTGACAGAATTTGTATTTGTTGGCCTGTTCTTTGATTGCTGAGACCTGGTTGTCGCTTGTGGAAGCAGAGACATAACTAGGAATTATGGCATCCCAGGAAAATACAATAGCAGGGATAGGACTGGAAGATACCCCCTTCACGTGTAAATTCCAGAGACAGAGACAGAGAGGGTGGGAGGAAGCAGAAAAAAGGTGAAGTACCAATGGAAGGCAGACCCTTGGAAAGAAACAGAACCATGATGGGACTATGAAGATGGTGACACAGGGTGGGCTGGGAACATTGTAGAGTACAAAGACAAGACCCCAAATCTTGCACCTCCAGGTTCATAGGAGACTGGCAAGCCTACCCAGTATCTAGAGTCACTTCTTTGTTTCTTTAAGAAATTTTCTAGGAATGAAATCTACAACTAGTGGGAAGGTAGGTATGCATTACGATCTCTCCCTCCAAGGACCAAGACTGGAAGGACCTATACCATCATCCACAAAGTAGATGGAAGTCATAGCACACAGAACCTCCATGCTGAGAGAAGAGTTCAGTCAGTTCCATTCAGTTGGTCCTTCCAACTAAGATTTGTGAAAGGCCTATGAAATGGAATGGGAGACATAATGAAGGACTTGCTGTTCAGTCATGTCCAACCCTTTGTGACCTCTTGGCGTCACATCCTGGAGTGGTTTGACGTTTCATTCTCCAGGCAATGAAAGACTAGTGAACAAATGTCCTGATTTAAAAAAAAAAAAAAAAGGGAAAAGAGTTGAGTCTTCAAGTGATAGGCCATTGAGCTTGACTTCAATTCCAGACAAGATTCTAGAATGTTTTGTTGAAATGAGGGTTAGTACATTTGTTTAATGAAGTAGCAATCTTCTATAGGCTGACTAGCCTGTTATAAAGTAAGAGGGACTATAAGTTCCTTAAGGAGAGGGGCTGTTTCATTTTTGTCTTTCTATCCCCAGTAACTAACACATTGCTCTGCACATAGTAGGCATTTTAAAAATGTTTATTGAGTTGAAGACTGATTGCCGTGTGAGATCAATTTAGCACAATGTTCAGGCACTTTGTAGGTACTTAATAAATGTTTATTGATTGATTGATCTGTCAGTTGAAGAAATTGGATATGTTTTGCCTAGGGGGACAGGGAACCTCATTGGAAACAAAACAACTTTCTCAAGTGTTTCATGGGTTGTTATACAGAAGAATTAGACTTTTTTTTTGTTTTGTTTAGCCTCGGGGGTTTCGACTTAGGGAAAATAGGGAGCAAGATGGTGCAGTGTGTGGAATTCTGGTCCTGGAGTCAGTAAGACCTGAGGTAAAATCCTGCCTCAGACACTCACTAACTGTGTGACCTTGGTAAAGTCATTGGCCTCTGTTGGCCTCAATTTCCTCATCTATATAATGGAAATAATAATAGCACCTATCTCCCAGGGTAGTTGTGAGAATCAAATGAGATAATATTTGTAAAACACTTAGCATAGTGTCTGGCACATAATAGGTACCATATAAATGTTAGCGGTGATGATGATGGTGGAAGTTGCATGTTGAGTTAGGATATGTAAGGGAAAACTTGAAATATTCACAAGAGGAATGGGCTGAATTGCGAAAGAGTGGGTTAACCACCACTAGACACATTTAAGTGATGATGGAAAGACCCTTTATTGAGGATGGTGAAGAAGGATTCTTTTTCCCATTGGCCTACGGTCATTTCCAGGTGTGAGATTTGAGTATGGTGTGAATTTTCCAGCCTCTACAAATTGATTTTTTAATACCACCATCCAGAAAAATCTCTTCCCTTTTCCCCCACCAGCCCAGCTCCCATTCTCTGCTCTCCTGGCAGAATTGCTCCCTCCCCGCATTGCTCTGTCCTCCAGCAGAAAGGGAGATGGCTAATCAGTATGATTTTGTTGTCTTCTGTCTCAACCACCCAATATCATCTGGCTTCAGTTCTTTGATCTCTCCGATGCCCCCAAGAACTGCTTTTTTATCCAAAAAAGGGAACCAGGTTATGCCAGGAGTAAATAAATGCCAACTCTCAAAGTTTCAAGTTTATTTTAATTCTCCCTAACTATCAAATTCAATTACATTCTAAACTTGGCAGAGGTAACCCACCTGTCCCTACTTGTTAGACTTCCTCTGGCTGCCTTTGGCTGATTGAAAGATACATTATTTTCAGGAAAGCAAAGGGCAAATTTAGCCATCTTTTTCCCTCTTGTGGATTTTCCCTCTGTTTCCTAAGGCTGGAGGAATGTTTTCACTCAAGAATTTGAGAGTTGAAGCTAAGAACATGGTTCAGTTATCGGCAGGAGAATTGGGGGCAAAGTAGTGGAGCAAGGAGAACTCTGAGGGATGCAGGTTCTAATCCTAACACCAACCAACATTGTGAGCCCAGCCCAGCTATGATGCCTCCCTATAGATTAGTTTCCTCATTAGTAACTGAGGCCGAAGGAGACATCTGGTGGTCTTTTGTGGGCTGAGGTAGGTTACAAATGATGACACATCTGTGCCAAATGGCATACACAATACATTTTTATAGATATTTAGGACTAGGAAAGGAGGTTGGCCTATCCTAAGGCACAAATAAGGGACAACAGATGGACAGCCAGGTGTTTAATGTTGGTGGCCCCAAGGCAATAAAATAACCACAGAAAGGGTTCTAATATGTTAGGTGAATTCTTTCTAGATGATTTAGGGGAAAACATGGACACAGATAATTCCGACAAAGAAAGCAGGTAGTATTTGTAATCTGCCTCAGTGAAGGGTGTTCACACACAAAATGCTAATGTTGTTTTTAAAAATACATTATATGGTCAGAGGCAAGAGGTGTCTTACCTTTGACAAGTAATGACTGTGTGACCCTGGGCATTTCACTTGTCTATGCTCTAGAAAATTCTTTCGACTATGAAGTGCCCACCTTGATTTATACAGGGAGTTTCCTCATCTGAGCATCTTCTATATCAGTGAAACTGCAGGTCACATCCTTAACCCTTTCCCTATTATTTTCTCAAAATGTGTTCTCACCTCCCTTTCTTTGACTTTATATTTTGAGTAGTTTCAATCAATTGACTATTGACATTGGCGTTTTTTGAATATAGTTTTTCCGTTTCTGTTTTCACAAGTCCTACAAGTTCTAAAATTAAACAGCTCCAGATTTCAGTCCTGTGGTTTCATTAGCATGGTTCCTCTTTTCTTAGACAGATATTACAAACCTTCATCCCTCTCCCCCCCTTTTTTTTAAAGGAGGTAGTATTCTATCAGCACAGGTAACCCAGTATGTGATCTCCTTCCACTGACATAGATTCACAACCTGCCTGCTACTCAATAGATAAGCCTCAGAAAGTTTTGCCTGAGACTCAAAAAGGCTTATGTGACTTGGCCAGAGTGCCCCAGCTTGTGAGAGTCAAAAGAAAGCATTTGAACCCAGACCTTTCTTCGTGACTTCAAGACTGTGTGGTTGTGGCCAAAACCACTCATCACTTGGTAGTCCAATTTGTGGTTGTGAGTTTCTCCATACTTAACAAAGATGGTGGTCAACATATATAAAAAACAGAGCATTCTAGAACTATGTCCAAAGAGTTACAAAACTGTGTATACCCTCTGACCCAGAAATACCACTATTAGCTCTGTTTCCCAAGGTGATCAGGGAAAAGAAAAAAAAATAATATTTTCTAAAATATTTATAGCAGCTCTTTGTGGTGGCAATGAAATGGAAATTGAGGGTATGCCCATCAATTGGGGAATGGTTAAGCAAGTTGTGGTATATGAATGTAATATTATACTATTTTTCTATAAGAAATGGGGAGGGAGGGAAAAAAAATTAAAAGTGCACAGCAAAGAACAAAAGAAAACTTAGAAGGAAGCACAGAAAAGTGGGATAGCTTTGAAAATGATGCATAGTATTTACTGCATAGTTTTTCCAGAAGAGTAAACAACGTGAAATGGAAATTCATGGTTTTGTAGTGAATCTTCTCTTTATGTTGTGCTGTGTACATGGAAATGTTCCTTTTTTTTTTGTCTTTGGATTTAAGTTAAAAATGAATAAAAATTAAAAAAGCAAACAGTCCATTGCTGGGCCTACACAAGAAGTTTTTCCCTTTTTTTAAATAAAGTCTTGAATTAAACTATTATACTTTTTTGAGCTGTAAGAGTACTTAAAGAAATATTAACCCAATCCCCCCCCCCCATTTTATAGGTGATAAACCTGAGGCCCAGAGATGGAGAATAGCTTACTTAAGGTCATATAGCTAATAAAGGAAGAAGCCTGGGCTCTGAGTCTATTTTGTTTTCTACTGCATGCCCTCACTGCCAGAGCTTGTGCCCTTCTCTGATAGCCCTTGAGATCCCTAAGTTATCTCTGTGTCATGGTCAGGAAGAAGTAGAGGACCTCAGCAGAAGACAATAGTGTAATTGGCTCATTCACATATTTTTATTTAAAAATATGAACTAAAATGCTAAAAAAAGTATAACAATAAAATCCTACGTCTATTTTCCATTTAATATCATATGCAATGTATTTTTTTTCCAAGTCATATGTAAATCACTTTGGAAAACATACACAAACACATACACTCAGCTATACAGATGAAATCATAGGTCTGGACCAAAACAAAACATATGCCTGTTTATTTGATCTAGATGCCCAAAGGATATAAAAATGTATATAAGTTGCTTTGAAAACCATATAACAAGGACATACATATATCATTTATATTTAGATGTGGTTTTCTATTTGAATTCCAGAGGCTGGGAACTCCTGGCTCCCTCCAGTTGGAGCTGACTGGCACTGGCAGGTTTTGGCAACTGTACTTTTCTCAAAGAAGACGGCTACAAAGGAAGCATGAGCCCAAGTGACCAGTCAGAAGGCGTTGACCTTAGAGAATTGTTCAGACAGAGCAGAGCCAAGGTGAAAGCGAAATGCCTGTTCAACGATTCCCCCTAACTGTTTCATGTAATGTGAGCTTGGGCAAATTATTTTTATCTCCTAGTTTCTTCACCTGTAAAATAGAAAGACCTAATAGGATAGAATAATGATAATAATAATAATAATAATAACTAGCATATATAGTACTTAAAGGTTTGCAAAGCACGTTACAAATATTGTCTCCTTTGATCCTAACAAGACTCTTGGGAGGTAGGTGCTATTATTATCCCCATTTTACAGATGAGAAAACTGAGGCAGAAAGTGCTTAAGTGACTTGTTCTGGGTTACACAGCTAGGAAATATATGAGGCTAGATTTGAACTCAAGTGTTCCTGACTCCAGGTCCAGTGTTCTATTCACTGAGGTACCTCCCTGCTGAAGTAATTAGATGATCTCTGAATTTGCTTGTAACTCTGACACTATTTGTTCTGTTTCAGAGCTTAGGAAAAAGATAGCTAAGATAAAAAGATTGGCTAAGATAGCCAAGTTTAAAAAGACATAAACCTTTTGACAAGGAAGATCATTTAAGTTTTAGGTTGAAGGGTTAAAAAGAAGCATTTGATTAGAAGAAAGCAAGAAGAAATATTGATAACACTAAGGAGAGTCTGTCCTTTTGCTGGGCTATGAACCACGAGCTCGGTTTTGATAACAGATTTTTTTTAATAACCTATTTTTAAGAATAGAAACATGGAATCACAGATTGAGAGTGGGAAGAGAACTCAGAGAACACCTAGCCTGAACCTGTCATTTCAAGATGAGGAAACTGAGGCCCAGAGTCATTTATTAACTTACTCAATATTACAAAAGTAGTAAGAAGCAGAGACAGGGATTTGAACCCAGCTTCTACGATTTCAGAGTGAATGCTCTTTCCATAGCAATATACTGTTTCTCTTCTGTCTCATTAAAAAAAATCTATTTCTGGGATGATATATAAATATAATCTCATTATAGTGGAGTAGAAAGGGAGAGAAGGAGGGGGAAAAAGAATGGAGGCAAAGGAGTGAAAGAGGAGAGAAAGATTACATTCTAAAAAGAAGTCAATAATAATAATAATAATAAGGTAAAGAACATTATTTAGATGATTATTATAAATGGCAAAATCTTGGCATTCACAATTTCTTCCTTTGGTTTCCACACACTTTTATGTAGCTACACGAATACCACACAAATATACAAAGATGCTCATATAGATTAGAATGAAATAATAATGATGTTTATTAATTTTGAGCTATAGAAGATCTCAGAGTCATTTACTTCATTGGTTTTCATCTTAGGTGCCAGGAATCACTAAGTAAACCAAGATATCTTCTGTAAACTAATATACCTTTGGTACAGTCAATAAATCATATTTTGAAATGTATATGTGTATATGTATATATATATATATTATATATACTTTTTCAAATGTACATAGATTCTCTTATGATTAGTTACAAGTGCTTTTTTTTCTTTCTTAGAAGCTATTTCATTTTGTTTCAAAAATCAATTTTATTGATATCTTTTAATTTGATGTGTATTTCCAAAGTATCCTTCTCCTTCCCAGAAACATCTCTTAAAATATAGTTTAAAAATTTTTTAAATGACTGAATTTATAATAACTTTTTATTCTCATGTACTTTCTCAATGAATAGTTATAAATACCACTGTGTGGGAGTCTGATAAATTTTCCTGATGTAGAAGAGGGTCCCTCATTCTCAAAAAAGGCGGGGAGCCATTGTACTGAACAAAAGTCTTCTCTTCAAGATCGCTAACAAATGCTAATCTCCCCTGCACTTGGTGATCTCTAGCGATCTGGGAGTCACCAGCTCCTGAGGCTTCATTCATGGGATCGTAGATCACCAGTTAGAAGGGACTTTGGAGGTGCTTTAGGCCAACTCCCTCATTTGACAGAGAAGTTAAGGTGACTTGTCCAAGGTCATACAGGTAGCAAGTAGCAGATCTGGGATATTATGTGTAGAACAACATAACACAGCACAACAACACAAAGCAACATAACACAATGCACTATACAACACAACACATACGATATTATATTGTACCATAATATACATATGGAACATTGCATTGTAGAGAGTCAGACTCGAAGCTAGAAAGACCTGGTTTCAAATAATACTTTGTGTGTGTGTGTGTATACATACATGTATACATTACACATACACATACATATGCATATACATGTATGTATACACACACACACATACGAATAAAATTTATGGGACCTTGGGCAAGTTATTAACACTCTCATTGCTATAGGCAACCATCTCTGGCTCTAAGTTTCAGGGGAGGTATTAAACTACATTGGCATAGGAGTTTCCTTTCCAGGGAGTTTTCTGCACAAATGAAATTATGGGTTTAGTCCCTATCTATCTATCTATCTATCTATCTATCTATCTATCTATCTATCTATCTATCTATCTATCTGTGTATTATTTATCTACACATATATAATATATATGTGTGTGTATGTATATATGCATATACATATAGTATACATACACATGCTATCCCTAGTGCTTACTTTTTATCTTGTGTGTGTATACATATATGTGAATACTTATACATATACACACATGTCCTAGAAATGTAATTTATTCCATGTAAGGAGCTCTCTGGTGAGGAAAGTCCCTCCATTAATGATTTGTATTTGCACTACAAGGAAGCCTTTGACAGCTTCCTAGGGCACTGGGACATTCAGCCACTTGCCTAGGGTCACAAAGGCAGTTTGAGTCAGAAGCTGTCTATTGTACACCAGGGCTACCTCTGAGTAAATATGTGGTGAATTAATTTAGTGCCAGAGGAATAGGAGGAATGCCTATATTTAACCTATTCCATATAGAAAAAAGGTTAAATTGGCAAGTGCCCCCAGACCAGGGAGATCATCAATGCACATTTCAAATGGGGAAACAATAACTGAGAAGACATACCAAACCAGAAATAAGTTGGCTAAGTTGTTGACCTCTGCCTCATTTTTTTTTCCTTTTCTCTGCATCCCTGCCAGGGGAAATTCTCTTCACAGGCCCAAGGAAAGGTAACCACTTGGTGGAGATGAAGACTCTTCCCACCTGAGGGACTTTGGTTGGGGAAGGCAGGTACTCCCAGAGACTTCCTCTGTCTTGGTTGAGTTACCCTGTGAAATGTACAACCAGAGAGTTTAAACTCCCACTCTGATGAACTCTGAGCCAAACTCTTTCTCATGGGTGACCACTGATAACATCTCTTTATACTTTAATAACTAGATTCTGTAGATGAAGGTACAGTAGACCTGTTAGGTTTCTACCATAGTTTGGGTGTCCATGTAATCAATGTTTTAACCCAAAAGAAAGGACAGAAATGATTTATTCCTCTTTTTCAGCTAATACTACAATGAAAGAGGCAGAATCGAGTAATGGGTAGGGAGCTAGCCTTGGATTCAGGAAGACCTGGGGTCAAGCCCCCCAGATGATTCCTACCGGCTGTGTGATCCAAGGCAGGTCATCTTAACATCTCACAGTGCCAGGCAATTTTCTAAAATGTTTAATTCAGGAGCAGGTGCCAGTCTGCATCGATGGAGGAAGTTGCTCTCCAGGAGCTCTCTAAAGAAATATCACTGGTCTGTTTTGTTTCTTTGCTTGTTTTTAAAGGTAATAATTAAGAAGAAAGATTAATTGGATATTGTTAAAAAAAATTTTTTCAAAATGAGAAACTTAGTGATGAATGTGGCTCAATACCTCACATGGACAGGAACGCCATAGAGGCCTTTTGACAGAATCATGGAGGATGCAGGGCAGGGTAGCCAGGATATTCAAGGACTTGTGTTGGAATGAACTGGGGATGATTAGTTTGGAGAAAAGAAGGCTTAAAAGAACATGATAGATACCTGAAAAGTTGTCACATGGAAGAGGGTTCACAATCTTGTTCTGCTTGTCCCCAGAGGGCAGAGCTAAGAACAATGGGCAGAAGATGCCAAGGAGTAGGGCTGGTTTTTTGGAACTAGACCAAAGTGGGCTGCTATAGGAGGTCCTTACCACCACCACCACCACCGCTAAGTCTTCAAGCAAAGGTCAGACTACCCCTTTGGAGGGATATTCTAAGAGCTGATTCTTGTTGAGATGAGTGCTGTATCAGATGGTGGCTGAGGTTCCTTAGTACTTAGAGATTCTGATATCTGGGAGAACCACAAATCCTTATCATGAAACAATGAAGGGGAAACGAATTTTGATTCTGATGATATAAGTTCAAATTCTCATTCTCTCGAGCTGAGTGATCTCAGAAGAGAAAACTAAGTGGGTCTTAGTTTCCTCTTCTATCAAATAATGGTGTTGGACAAGACGATCCCTAAGGCTTCTTCCAGATCTACATTAGGGTTCCTGCGGCTCTCTACGATGCTAATCTAGAGACAGTAGGGTAAGGAGGCGGGGGAGGGACCGATTCTGTGAGCCATTGCATCCACAAGTGCTCCAAATGTTTTAGGCTCCTGGCAGTAAACAAGGCTAAGAATTCCCTGTGTTTAATATCTGTCATTAAAATGGCAGCAATAAAGCCTTTAAAAAAATCAGCTGAGACTCTTATAGATTGTCACAGTCAAGTGTAATAAAAGCTAAATCTATCTCAGATCATAGCCATAGATAATTTAGCCAGTCCTGGAAATTAAATGAAAGGACATTTCCAGCACTCAACACCCACTGTGGAAGGCTGAGCATGCTCTTGGAATTCAGATGGGCTCATTGAATGTCCTGGGCCCAACATGAGGGGAGAAGGGTGGGGAGATGGAAGAATTATTTAAATGAGGTTTAAATTGCTTTGTTTCTTTATGCCTCCAAAGGTTTCCTTTGTTACTACATTGCAATATTTTACCATTAACATTTCCAACACCCCATGGTTTTTTTGACATTTCCACACCAATTGAAGGAGAGGAGAAGTGATTAGCCAGAGAATGAGTTTTGTAGTTTTGGCAGGTCAAAGATCTTTCCTTCAGTGGCCTTGACTATGGACAGACTTAGAGAAAGCCTTAGGGTATGGGAGACAACCGTGGCCTAGTGGAAAACACTGTGGATTAGGGCTCTGAAGATCTGGGTTTCCCATTCTGGCTTTGTAACCAGTTACCTGTGAGATCTTGGCCAAGTCTTTTTAACCATCACTTAAAACAAAACTGAGATTCCTGTGGTTAAAGTGATTAGGATGGGTGTGGCTTTTTAAAGAAAGCCGATAAAGACTAAATTATTCAGTGTTGGTATGCTCCCTAACAAGGGAAATTACAGGCTTTGACTTCCTTGTTGATCCTCCTTCCCCTCTAGCTTATTAGATAATGAATAAATTAGAGAGCAGGGATGAGGTCTGATCCCCGTTGCGGAGTGACTCATGTTGGGAAACCCAGCTGAGGATTGTCTGATGTTGCACTCAGCTGGGTCTGAAACTGAAGATATGTTAGGGACCTGGCAAGAGGTGTCAGAACAAAAAAAACCCTGATCCTGTGATCTTTACACATTGAGAAAGTCCTGACTAGAAGGAAATCCATAGGTTAATTTAAAAAAAAAGCTCTTTGTTATATCCATGTCTACTTTATGAGAATAGAGAGTTTCTGAGCTCTTGCTTACCATCCTTGTTTGTACTGAAGCTCTAGGATGTCTTCATGATGTTGTAGAAAGAGAATTGTACTAGCAGTTGAGGAGACTGGGCTTTCCAATCCCAGTTCTACTACCAACCAAGTTGTTGTTCATCCCTCATTTTTGAAGAGGACCAATGACATCATGGGATGATGTCTTGGCTTGTGAGTGAATTGGATTTAAGTGAGGCAGAGTTGCACAAAGTCATCAGTTGTCACTCTGCCAGAGCCATTCGAGTCCAGTGACAAGGCAAAAGTCTACATGACTGGTGATGACCCAGGATGCAGTGGACAATCTTGGTGTCTTTGATTCCTGATCAAGCCCTAAGCACTTTGCAGCTTTCAGGGCCTTTGGAAGAAATTTTTTCTCATCTGCTCATTCCTCCAGAAGAAATCTTCACATGTTTGGTGTAGATATCCCCCTGACTCACTGAAGGGTTTGAGGCCAGCCAGTCAATTACCCTCAATCAGCTAAGTAAGTGACCTTGGTGTAAATCAGTGATCCAGTTCAGAACTCAGTTTCCTCAATGGTAAAATAAGGGGGGTGTTGGATTAGAGAATCTCCATTTTCCCTTATAACAATTCTACAATTCTTTGATTTCAAATCTATCTTCAATGGTTAATTATCCAATCCAAATTCTCAAAAGACTCTATAATCTCATTAGCTTGAGTATTCTCTCCAATGATATATATGGATCTAAACTCATCCATGCCTGACCATCCTAAATGACTCTTTTCTATGCTTTCTCATAGATTCACTTGCTAAGGGAGGTGGGAGTGGGGATAGGATTGCAATGTCTCAATGTACTCAATGTCTTCCTTGCTTTCTTTTGACATCATGAAGATACCAAAGGAGCCAGGGGGGCTGCCAATCAAAATATCCCTCAATTTGAACACATGACCAGCTAATTGTCTTGTTTGCTTATCCATTTCTTTGATGACATACTTTACCTGACCCTCTAAATTAAAAAAAAAAGTATGCATGCCATACTTTTAATGACCATTATTAACATGTTCTCCATCATTTTTAAAAATCTAGGGCAGCCAGGTGGTGCAGTAGATAGAGCTCTGGCCTTGGAGTCAGGAGGACCTGAATTCAAATCCAGCCTCAGACACATGACACTTACTAACTGTGCGACCCTGGGCAATTCACTTAACCCCAATTGCCTCATTAAAAAAGCAACAAAAAAAAGTCTAGACAGCAAAACAACAAACTAAGCCCTGGTTTGTAGCATTTACCCATTTCCAGTGTGTTCACAATGCTCATGCTGAAGATTTAACAACTGGCTTTTGCCAGCCTGATGAGAAGGCTCCAATATACCCTAAGAACTGACACTTAGTGACTTCAAATGATTTGCCTGTGATCACCTAGCTAAGTCACAAAATTAAAATTTGAATTTAAGAACTGACTCTGTGTCTTGTACTCTTTCCAGAGATGGATCTTGTTCTACTAAATCCCAGGCTGACACCAATAGATCCCAGTACCAAATGCTCATCACAAGGGGAGAGAAAAATGAATGTGACATAGGGAAAATATAACATGCTGGTGAGATCCAGATCCACTTTGGCTAGGAGAAGCCTTTATCTGTGTTTTATCTATTGACATACATACTCTCTCAAGACTAATCATTCCCTTCCTCTTTCTGTAGCTGGACACTTGAAGAAATATCTACTTGTGGTAGAGGGTTGTTCATCCATTTATCCAAAAAACATTAAGCAACTGCTATGAAGAAGGCAGCGTGCTAGATACTGAGGGAGATATCAAGATAGTCAAGACATGGCCCTAGTCCACAGAGATCTCATGATCAATAATATCTAATTTTTACATAATATTTTCTACTAAATGCTTTGCATGCATTCTCATGTTTGGTAACGAGCAGTTTGGATTTATAAAGTACTCTACAAAGTGGACTCCCTATGATGTAGATAGTGCAATTGTAATTACCCTTATTCTACATATTGGGAAACTGAAATCTAGCTTAAGTGACAATGACCTGACCACAGTCTTGGAGCATGTGTGCTTCAGAGTCAGAATATATACCGCAGAAACATCATGGTATCCTGGGTACAGAGCTGGCCTGGCAGTCAGGAAGTCCTGGTATTTCTAGTCCTTCCCCTGGCAATATTGGTGGTGTGCCCCTGGGCCAATTATTGAACCACTCTGTATTCTAGAAAATTCTCCAGAATGAAGAATTTCAGAGAAGGTGCCAACCTACCTTGGTAGAGAGAGCGTCTTTATCCAGGAGTTCCTTACACTAGTGAAATCACAAATCTAGTACCTATACACATACAAATACACACACACACACACACACACATGTATATGACTATGTGTGACACTAATTTCTATCTCAGCAAGGAAGTCCAGGTGAGGCTAAAACACCAGAAGAGATGGGTCTTAGTATATAAAGGAACAATGTAATAAGGGGTCATTATGTCCAGGAAAAACTAAAAGGAATTTGAACACAAAAGAATTAAAATGAATCTGGAGGCCATTTACCTTGTGCTTTAGATAAATGAATCAGTAAAGACAAGCCCTAGAATGATCCTCATTTATCACATGCTCCCTGTGGGCAGAGCAATGTGCACTAAGTGCCTGAAGGGAGGACGATACAAAAGGTTGAGCTACGGTTATTCTAGAATCATATTTTAAGTTTCATATGTAAAGCTAATTTCTTGCTGGGAATGGTGGTAATTTCCTCTCTTTAGGCCTCAGTTTCCTTCTCTCCAAAATGAAGGGGTTGGATTAAATGAGCTTTGTTTCCTTCCCAGTATAGTACCCTAAGAACCTATGAAATATTAGAGCTAGCGGACACATTAGCAATCATCTAGTCCAACTCACTCTTTTACAGATGAAACTGAAGTTGACATAAAGTTTAATAGGAATGAATGTAAAAATAATGAATAGAGCAATGACCCTGGAGTCAGAAACACTTGAGTTCAAGGTCCCATCTCTGACACCTAACTGGCTATGTGTTCCAACTCAAATCACTTAAAAAACCTCTTGGTGCCCCAGGCAGCTGTCTGAGATGGTAAGTTTCAGCATGGGTGCCAATGTGCATTAAATTTACTGTGCCATGACAGGTCACTAGAACAATACACACACACACACACATACACACACACACGTATATGAATATATATCTATTTTTGCATTGATGTATCTATCTGTATCTTACATTTGGGTCCAATAAAATCAACTTCACAAGTCCACAATATGGAGGAGGCATGGATAGATAGTGGCTGGACAAAGATCTTATGGGTTTAGAGGACCACAAGTTCAGTCTGAATTAATAGTATATGATAATCAGAAAACCTAACATAGGCTTATCTGCATTAGGAGATTCATAAATTCCAGAAATGAGCTGATGATAATCATGCTACACTCTTCTTTGGTTCAACTACAGATTGAATGTTGTATAGCAAACATCCACTAGAGTGGCAGGGTAGCCTATCTGGGTTTGCTTCTCCTTGGATACAGTGTCTCAGTTAGATGGGATTGGTCAGCTGTTGTTGGACATTACCAGGAAGGCTGATTTCCCTCTGTGTTGCTGCTACAGTCTGGGAAGGATAGGTAGCTCAGCCACTGGGCTCTTCTGAGGGTCTACTATCTCTCTGTTGGATGCACCTCCTTCTTCAGTGGTTTGCTACAGTCTTCCCCCCCAAACTCCTTCAACTTGGTTAGGTGATACTGTACTCTTCCTCATCTAAAGTATTACAGGGTTCTTTTCAGGTAGGGCAACTGAAATCAGCAAAATCCTCTTCTTATTTTTGTCTCTCTCAGAGCCACAAATCTCAGGTCACTTGTTACCAGCAGACAGAGATAAGTGAGATCTAGCCTCTAGCCTGGCTCAAGAACTCCTTCTCTTAGTAAACCACTGCATCTTGCCCCTAGATTTCAATTCAATCAGTTCCTTCTCTCATACAATTTTAGGAATCTTATATAGTTGAGTAGGCAGGATTAAAAAAGTATGAATTTATATCTTACATAAAAGAGGCAAGAAAAAGTTTTTACAGTGGAGGGGAAGAGAGGGGAGATGAGGGGGAGTGAGTGAACCTCACTCTCATCAGAATTGGCTCAAAGAGGGAATAACATACACAGACAATGAGGTATAGAAATCTATCTCACCCTACAGGAAAGCAGAAGGGGAAGGAGATAAGAGAAGAGGGAAGGGAGATAGAAAGGAGGACAGATTGGGGGAGGGGATAATCAGAAGCAAAATACTTTCGAGGAGGGACGGGGTGAAAGGAGAGAGAGAATAGAATAAATGAGGGGAATAGGATGGGGGGAAATATAGTAAGTAATAGTAACTGTAAGAAAAAATTTTGAAGCAAGTTTCTCTGATAAAGGTCTCATTTCTCAAACATAGAGAGAACTGAATTAAATTTTTAAAAATAAGAGCCATTCCTCAATCGATAAATGATCAAAAGATATAAACAGTTTTCAGATGAAGTAATCAAAGCTATGTACAGACATATGAAAAAATGCTTTAACTCACTATTTATTGGAGAAATGCAAAATAAAACAATTCTGAGGTACTATCTCATACCTACTAGATTGGCTAATAAGACAGAAAATGAAAGTGACAAATGTTGGAGGGGATGTGGGAAAAATGAGATTTTGGTAGATTTTGCATTATTGGTAGAGTCTTGAGATGATTCCACTATTCTGTAGAGCATTTTGGAACTATGCCCAAAAGGCTATAAAATCATGCATACTCTTTGATCCAGCAATACCATTACTAGGTCTGTATACTGAAAGAAATTAAAAAAAAATAAAGGAAAAGGACATGTAAAAAAATATTTATAGCAGCTCTTTTCTGGGGGCAAAGAATTAGAAATTGAGGGGATGCCCATCAATTGGAAAATGGTTGAATAAGTTGTGGTATATGACTATGATGTAATACTATTGGACTACAAGAAATGATGAGCAGGATGCTCTCAGAAAAACCTGGAAAGACTTGCATGGGCTGATGCATAGCGAAATGTACTGTGTACAAAGTAACAGCAATATTGTAAGATGACCAGCTGTGTATAGCTATTCTTAGCAATACAATGATCCAAGACAACACTGAAGGACTTATGATGAAAAATGCTGTCCACCCCCAGAGAAAGAAATGATGGTGTCTGAATACAGATTGAAGCATACTGGTTTTTTTTTTTATTGTCTTTTTCTTGAGTTGTTTTTTTTTTTTTTTGTCTATGCTTTCTTTCACAACTTGACTCTTACGGATATGTTTTGCATGACTACACATGTATAACCTATATTGAATTGCTAACCTTCTCAATAAGCGGGGTGGGGAAGGAGGAAGGGAGAGAATTTGGAACTCAAAGTTTTAAAAACAAATGTTGAAAATTGTTTTTACATGTAGTTGAAGATAAATAAAATACTAAATAAATTAATTTTAAAAAAAGAAAAAAAAGTATGGATTTAGTCTATTCCTTGGAACCAAGGTCATCATCTTTATGGCCTCTTCATATGCAATTGAGTTATTCAGGTCTCTGACACTTTTTAGTGTGAGTAATGTCTATTTTGCATCTAAAGATTTTTCCCTTTATATTTCAATGCCTGTCTTTCAACACCTGAAGACCTTCAGATTTTACTGAGATCTCATTGGGCATCTCCCTCTTACATCTGTCATTTGTATAAGATATTAAGCTTTCACAATGCTTGGCACACAGTAGGCATTTAATTTTGTTGATTGATTAAAAAAAAATACAGCACTTATTCCTTTGCACTGGTGTGAATATCCTAAATCTAGCCCAGTCACTTAACCCCAGGCATTCACCCAGCACAGAAACAGACTTGACTTAAAGTGATGTAGAGATGTGCATGCATGTAAAACAGTTTTTTGTTTGTTTGTTTGTTTGTTTTAAAAGCTAGATAAGGAAAGGTGGTTTTGGAAGGACCATTGGTTTTGGAGTCTTGAATTTGAATTTGAATTTGACTTGAATTTGAATTTCAACTCTGCAGCACCTTGGACAAGTCACTTGACGTTTCAATCTCTCTTTGATCCTCTGTCAAACCTTTCCAATAATATCATCGACCCCCTTATAATTACACCCCCTACCTTATAGAGATGTTTTGAAGAAAGCACTTTGTGAATTCTCTAGAAATTTAAGAGGCTTTTAATTTCAGCTTAGGGGATTCACACCAGTCAGGGAAGACTTCAGGAGGAGGTAAGTCCTCAGTTAAGTTCAGAGGACATTCATGACCAAAAAAGTGTTTATTCTAAGTTTACAATTTAGAAATAATTGTTTTTTTTTAAATCAAAGTATAAGTTAGCATTTTTTAACCTTTTTATATTCTAATCTTAGTTTTAGCTTGCTGAGATTTTGTTGGATCTTAATTGGGTCATTGAGTATATTAGACCAGTTCAGTATATTTGTTTAACACCACACTAAGGGTGTGGTAGCAAGTGTTTAACAACCAGGTCTCCAATATAATATTATATGTAAACATATAATATAAGATAGATACATAGATATTATAGACATACATGTATATAACTGTGCATGACAGTTTTAAATTTAATTGGCATTATTAGCACTTTCTCCAACACTCCTTTAAATCTAAAAAATAAACTAAAAAATAAATAAATAAATCAAGCCCTGATTTATAACATATGCCAAATGCTCACACTGAAAATTTAACAACTGGTTTTCACAAGCTGGTTAGCCCTCCCAAGTTTATTTCATTTGCAAAGTCAAAAGACATATTATCTCTGACCTCATCAAGGTGAGTCATGTTGCCTCCTGACTAGATTCTACTGGTACTAGTCATAGAATCATGTGATCACAGGTCTAGGACCTCACAGACTGTCTGATCTAACCCCCTTATTTTACAGATGAGAAAACACAGGCCCAGAGGAGTTATTTGACTTTGCCCACAGTCCCAGAGACAGGATTCAAACATCGGTCCCTGTAACTCAAACTAGTGATCTGTGTTTACCGTATTACAGTTGTCCCATATTCTGTCTCAGTCTGGCCCCATGGAAAAGTGACTGCGTTCTTCTTTTTCTTTGAATCCCCAATAGGACCTAATATACTGTATGAGATTAGTATATACACCTGATTGATTAGTTCATGTCAACCCCCTGTCTCTTCCAGAGCTGTCCTACCTGCATCCTCCCTTCTCCCAGCAAGAAGTTCAGCGAGAGCTCTGTGGAGATTTTTTTCCCTGTTGTATATTCTAAGCCTCGGCCCAGTTGGGCTGCAAAGCCAGTTTATCATCTTAAGAGAAGGTCTTGGTTTCATTGGAGTTTACATATCATCTGCTTCCATTCATTAGGTAAAATCCAAGGACCAGCTTACATTGCCTAAGTTTGGCTGGTATGTATACAAGGCCAGAAATATGGAAGAAGAAAACATGTGTTGAATACATCTAGAGTGTCTTAGGTCTCTGAAGGTCACTCACTAAAGTAATATATGGTGCTAGTGTTGGTGGCTGAAGGTCAAGTCATCTTGCTTTTCATAATGCATAAACCTGAAACGCTCCCAGACACCAATCATATGACCTAAACCTTGGAACAAATATTTTACTAAGTAAATCAGTGAGCATTCTGGCATTTCTATTAACCTTCAATGCACTGCTGACAGAAAATGAATAATGATAAATAATAACTCAACTCTGTAAATCATGCTTAGCATCAGAAGCAAAAAAAAGAGGAAAAGAAAAAAAAGAAAAAATCTCTTGCACAATACCATCTGTTAGGAGGAAAGCTGCAGGACCATGAGACACCAGGAAAGGGAGCAAAGGCTGTTGGCTGGGGTAAAGAGTCTTTGGATTGCCCAAGTTGGCCAGCAGTACCAACAATGAGCCCTGAGTTGGGGACTTCAGTATGTTTCTGTGTAGTTAGAGGAAATGATTACTTTTGTATTGGAAACAATTCACAGGGACGCAAGCTCACCTGCAAATTCACCAAAATCCACTCAGTTACTTCAGATTATGGGGATATGGGCTTCTTATAGGTAACAAGGTAGCACAGTGGATAGAATGCTGGGCCTAGAGTCAAGACGACCTGAGTTAAAATCTGACCTCAGACACTTATTAGCTGTGTGACCCTGGGCGAGTCACTTAACTCTGACTCAGTTTTGTCATCTGTAAAAAGAGCTGGAGAAAGAAATGGCCAACCACTTCAGTATTTTTGCCGGGAAAACCCCAAATAGGGTCATGAAGAGTCAGACATCACTGAAACAACTGAACAACAACAAATGTGCTTCTTTTGATGTTATTGTTAAGATTGTACTAAAATAGTTAAGTGGTATAGTGGGTAGAGTGCTGATCTTGGAGTCTGGAAGACTGGAGTTCAAATCCTGTCTCAGGTACTTACTAGCTTTGTGACCTTGGGCAGATGACTTGACTTCCATCTGCCTCAATTTTTTCATCTGTAAAATTGGAATAATCCTCTCAAGATCAAATGAAATAGTATCTATAAGCCCCTTATAAACCTCAAAGTGCTATATAAATGCTATCATCATCATCATCTTTATTATGATTTATAGTATTTACCCCACAGGGTTGTTGTGAAGATCAAAGGAAATACCATTCAAAGCACTTTGAAAACCTTAATACAAGCTCTCTATAAATATTATTTCATTCTTCCCATTGTAGGATCATAGAATCATAGATTTGTACACGAAAAAGATCATGAAGTCCATCTCTCCTACCTTCTTCATTGTATAGATCAGGAAACAGTCCAAACAAGATTAAATGACTTGACTAAGGTCACACAGGCATCAGAGGTGAGATTTGGACACAAGTCTTCTAACTCCAGAGCCAATGTTCTTTCCACTATGCTATGAGACCCTTATGGAGTTCACTTAGAAATGATCTGAACATAAGTCAATATCCTGGGATTATTCCTTTATATGTAATATTCTGCAAACTATTATGTAGGTGGTTAAAATGGCTACTTTTGGTAATTGGATAAAAGTATTAGGATTATAGGAAGTGAAAACACCTTCAGAATAAGCCATTATTGTTGTTGTTTGTTGACTTGTTCTTGTAGCCTAAAAGCAATGGAAAAGCATTGGAAGCCTCTGACTTTAATGGATTAATGTTATCGGGCAGGTGTGTTAGAAAGAATATTACCTTGGTAGCTGTGTGAAGTACAGATGGGAAAGGACAGGGACTGGAGGTAGGAAACCCAGTTAAGAGACTATTATAAATTATCAGGGCTTCCCTGGTGAATTCTTCCCTCCTTACCACCTCAATCCCACACACCCACTACATTTTTTGGCTCATTGGTGACAAACATTGAGAAGTGTCCAAAATGGAGGCCATTTTCCTGGAGGAAGTCCCTTGGAGATAATGGTAGGTACTTCTTTGGCTCTCTCTACTCCTGGCTGGGCCAAGATAAGTTTATGCGGAGTAACTGTGCTTTGGAAGCCAGTGCCCATCTCATAAACCTCCAATTGTGCAACAAGAAGCATCCACGGTGAGCCTCCAATTCCCTAGCACAGAACAGCACATGCAATATATCAACAATCTTAAGGAACAGAAACTTTGACTTGGAACCAATGGGGAATCTCTGAAAACAATCCCCCATGGAATGACTATCCCTCTATTTCCTGCTTTTCCTATCCCTGAGTGTGGGGAAACCCTGTAAACATATAGATGGGGAAACAGAAACAAGCAGCTTTCCAGTTTTTGAGAATATCATTGCCAGGTTAGTAAATCCTTTTCTTCTCTTTCTTTCTCTCTCTTCTTTCTTCTTGTTAGCAATGTAAAAATTAGCCAGTTGGCTTTGCTCTTGTGTGTGTTGGAGCCAAAATAACAGACAAGAGCACATTCTGTGGCTGACTTTCTTGGAATGATAAAAATCGTAATTGTAATTTCCTACCACCATGTGTACCTCAAGAGCCAAAGGCACTCCAGTCCTATCTTTAGTGAGAGATCAGTGTCGAGGTCACAGTGATCTTTTTCCCTCTTGGAATGCCACAGAATTTAAGCAGTGGTATTGGCCTGTGGGGAGGGCAGACGTTTAGGGTGATGAAGTAGATGCTGAAGCTGAGAATCTCACTTTTCAAGTCTCTCAATTTGCATTTCCTCCCACCCCACTGACTACCTCACCCCCAACATCACCAGGCAACAGGAACCACCACCCTAGCCTGGACCCCTAGTAGCACACTGCTAACAGGAAGGATGTTGCTGATGACAAAGTGTCTGTATTTGGTTCCTGTCCAGCAGCAGTGCTTTGCAGGTTTGGGGATTATATGACCAATGGGAGAATGGATTTTCACCATTTTGGTACAGAATCTTTAAAAATTCTAATAACTCCAAAAAAAAATCTGTCACTCTTGTAACTACCCAGTATTGCTTTCACGATGATAACAGAGTAGAAAAAAACTAATGGATGTGTAAACATTAGTTCAGTTGGCCACAGAAGCCAGGGGCTATCCCTATTTTTGTTTTTAACTTTGCTGCATTTTCTACTTGATCTTAATAGCTCAACAAAGAATTTGGGAATCAGGGTTCCTCTTTGCCACCTTTTCACCTTCCTTTTCTCTTTTCCCTTAGCATCATCATTATTATTTTAATGCTGGGAGGGGGGCAAGAAGAGGAAGGAAATGAAGAAGGAGAAAAAGGAAAGAAAAAGCAGAAAATTAGCATTTTCTCAACTGTATATTTTTGTTATTAATGTTGCAATTTGAAGTAATGAAAGTCAGGAAATACAGAAGGTTTCGGGTCCTCTTCCTCCTCCCCCCCATCCCAATATTATACCGTTTGCATTTCAAGGTGAGTTTCATTATGCAGAATGCATGGGATGGACCAGCTAACAATGCCATAAAACCTTCACTTCTGCATTTCTTGACTTTAATGTTGCATTACTGTAGGTTTTTGCTTTTAATATGCTGTATAAATACAGAATACATATTTGTACGTACAGGAGCCTCTGAGGGAGAATTTTTTTTCTTGCTTTAAATCTAGGTCTTTGAAAACCAAACTCTGCTCTCAGGTGCCTGGTGCCACAGACTTTGTTAGAAAGAAGATAGGAGAAAGTAGGGCAGGGTGAGTTAGTTACCTAGGAACACTCCTCATTTGTGCCCAAATCCATTAGGAAAGGTACAGTCTTTTTTTTTTTTTTTCCTTTTCCTGCTTTCTCTGCAGTTTGCAGAGATTTTGATTTTGGAGACGCAAGGATCCTGGGAAGGGAACAGGTAAGAATCAAGAGAATATTTTACATTGTTTGTCCCTCCACAGGCCTGCCCCCTCTCCAATGTGTCAGCACAGCTTGCCTAGTATTTTTCCTGAGGGTGGTTAGGGATGATTCTGTATAGTGGGTGCCTTAAAACTTAAAAAGCTAATGCACTCACCCAGAACTATAAGCTGAAGTCTCTGGGGCACAGGAAATATGTGAGTGGCTGAATGTTTTATCTATATCAGAGGAAATGCCAGACTCCCCAGACACAATTTGGACGGTCAGTGTATGGTCCTCAAATGGGGGGAACGAATGTCTTCTTTACCGCCCAGACTTTTTCCCATTCACCTGTCTTCTTTAGTGATGGGATGCCTACAATCAGCCTGGAGAGTATGGGCAAGAGCATTCTTGGCACATTTTGAGGCTTCCCCTTTCCCTTGGAATCACTAGATGTCTGTGCCCAGGGCTGTCTTCCTACTTGTCCTATTCCTAGGCCTTCCAGCTAATAGCTGGGCACTCTCCTGAGGATGCTCAAAATCCCTAAATATGGAATATGAGGCCACACTGGGTGCTTTTCTGTGAGAGACTCCACAAGGCAAACAGTAGCTAGAGAATTTTCCAGGTCACAAGGGAGGGGCAGTCACCAAAATGATGACTAGTGGAGGGGTACCTACCTCACTTGTGGTCAGGATAGTTAGTAATCTGTATGGCATGAGAGGAAGGACATCAAAAGGCCATACCCCAATTATTTCCTTCAGTGACCTGCCACAAGGAAGCTGAAATTCCTATAATTGAACTCTTCCATTTGTACTGTGAGAATCTCTAGAAAACCCCATGTTAAGATGAAAAAACATTACATGTTGCCCATAAAGTATGCCCATAGAGGCAATAGAAACATCAAAAGAATAAAGAAGCAAGCTCTGAAGGGAAAACCCTTTGAGTTCTGGTGAAATCTGCCTACTCACTGACCCTTAAATGTATCCTATAGTTTCCTGATTCCCAATATTTGCTTGTGTTTTCCAAATCTAATATTCTCTTTCTTCCATTTTTGTCTTTTTAAAAATCAAACCTTCTGGGCCTTCAAGGTCCACATCAAATGCTTGACTTGATTACATCTTCCCCCAAACTAGAAGGTATCTCTCCATCCTCCAAACTCTCAAAGCAACATCCATCTTTAACACTTTCCATTTTGCACTGTACCTGTATACATGTCTCATCCACTTTGTATGTATCTAGTATGGATCTAGCCATTTAGATGTTGCTTTCTCCATTAGAATGTGAGTTTCTTGAGAACACAGGCTGTCTTTTGCCTTCCTTTGAATCCCCTGAGCTTACCACTGCGAACGGCACAAAGTAAATGCTTCATAAATACTATAGCCTTATTTATCTCTCCCACAAGATTTTAAGCTTCTTGAAGTTAGCGGCTATTCTTTACATCTCTCCAGAATTTAGTACAATGTGTTATACATAGAAATCACTCATTAAATGCTGGATTAATGAATGGATGACTTCACAATTTCGTTCAACTCACCCCCATCTTCTCAAAAAAAAAAAAAAAGAAAGTTTTACTATAAGTTTCTACAAGATTCAGAGAGCCCTTGCAAAGGTGACTGAAAAAAAAACACTCAAATGATCTTCTGGTCTGGAATAGCTTCTTTTAATTCTCTTCTGTTTGGGAGAGAACAACATTCTAAACATAAGTGAGTGCAGGGACATGCACAGACAGAAAGGAAGTTGCTTTCTATACACTGAGGAAAATAAATAGTTAGCTCACACATTAGCATCCAAGCTCTACTTCTCTGTCAGAAGAATTATACTTGACCCTGGCAGGGCCATCACTATGGGTGATTTATCCTCTCAGTTGGCTTAGGCTGGGCTTTCCCTCCAGTAGGCCTTGCCAATTAAGCAAAAAATAAGCCAAATTGCATGTGTTATGGTGCCTGGTGGTGACTACTCCCCAAGAGAGACCAGCAAATTAATTTTCCCATCTTAGTACTTGCTCTGTAACCAGTCCCAAAATGCAGAGTTCAGCACTTTGTCCCCTTTATGTCTCATCCCCTTTTCATCCCCTTTTTTTCTTCAAACAAAATTAAATCATTTAACAACAATTTAATAAGCACTAAAAAGTGTAATGAGCCAGATAATGAAGAAGAGGTCATATTATTTTCTTTATCTGCTTTGTACCTAATTTATTTTGCGTGTTTCCCCAATGTGCCTCTTCCCCATGAGTGTTTCCAACAGTACTAGGATTTCAAACAAATGTTTCCATTTATTTATACTGAAACCTGGTGAAAAATACTGACATGAGGAGCTGTGTTCTCTGCCAGGAAACAGATGGTTCTCCTGGCCAGACCTCTGGCGACAGAGGGCTCAGGGCTCATGCCCATCAGAGACCATAAATGTCATCACACAAGCCTTGTTCTTGGGACTTAGCACTTCTCTGCTTCTAGCGATTTCCAGGAATTAGAAAGTGAGGGATCGTAACCCTCAGTCAAATTGGACAACCCACCTACCTGGGGAAGATTTCCTGATTTCCCCATTATTGAGGTTAGGGATAGCATTTGGTTAAGAAGAAGGGGATCCAGCCCTAAACATGAGGACACGTTTAGACTGAATCACTGAAACGAGAGAAAGTGTAGTAAGAACTAAAGACAGTGGTCAAAGGCGGTAATAGTAACAGCCCCCATAAATTCTGCTCTAGACTGGCCATGTTGTGTATTGTATTCAATTCAAGGAGTATTGTATTCAATTCTGAGTGCATTTAATAAGAGAGGTCATGTTCAGAGTATGGCCCCCAGGATGATAGAGGGCCTTGAGTTTATTCCATACAAAGGTCCCTAGAAGGGACTAAAAATGTTTAGTTTGAAGAAGATAAGACTCAGATGTGGATGAATTGCAACTATCTTCAAATATGGAGATGTGGAAGACAGATCAGACTTGTTCTGCTAGGTCCCAGAGCACAGAATTAGGAGCAATGGGGGAAAGTCAAACAAAGGTCAGTCAGTGAACAGACATTTATAAAGTGCTTACTATGTGTCAAGCACTGTGATAGGCTGTGATAGGGACACAAAGAAAGACATAAAACATGGTGTCTGCTCTCAAAGAGCTCATATTCTGGGGGGGGGATGATATGTGGATCACTATGTACATATAAGATAAGTACAAAATAGATGGAATGAAATTTCAAAAGGAAGACATTAGTAGTGAGTGGAACCAGGAAAGCCTTGCACAAGGTGGGATTTGAGCTTACTTTTGAAGGAAGACAGAGAGCAAATCTTTAGTTTGATGAAAAGAAACAATTCTTAACAAGCAGAGCTTCCCAACAGTTGTTGTTGATTCTTTGTTCTGGAAGAAGACCAATGAAGTCACAAGGGTGATGTCTTGACTTGCCTGTGAATTGGATTTAAGTGAGGCAGAGCTGCACAAAGTCATCAGCCTCACCTTCTCCTCATAAGGTTGGCCTTCATTAGGCAACTTCAAACAGAAGGCTAGGAAGAGTCTTATTGCAGGCGTTATAGAGGGGTTTCTTGTGTAAGTGTTCATTGTCTTGATGGTCTCTGAAGACCCTTCCAGCTCTAGGATTCTATGAAGCAGGAACCACAATGGGCTGTTATGTTTGGTTACGTGTCCTTCACTGTTCAATCCTTTTCAACCTTCATCAAGGTCCCATAGTCTGGGAGACCCTGCCAGTGGGTGATATTTGACCAGTTGTGGTCTGTCTGTGGGTTGGGTCTGAAAGGGTTTCATAATTGCAAACTTCTTTGTCAACATCCTGATGCCATAGTTCAGGATTGAAGGCTAGATAAAAATTCTTTATGGCTGATTACTCAATAAACAATTTATTTAAATGAAGCATACATAGAATACACTTTGCAAAATTTAAAATGACATAAATATTATTATGTATAATAAATGCGATATGTTAATATATTGCAATAGATATAATATTATGTCATTATATATTATATAAATTATTGATATGGAATATATCATAGCATATTATGAGAACATAAGAACATCATTATCATTCTTTTGGTTGAGTTACATGGACAATTTTAAGGAAAGAAGAAAAAATACACAAACAGGAAAAGGCTTAGCTTGTATATTGTAGTTCACAGACTACTTCCCATACATCAAGTGCTTTACAAGGGGAGCACCAAGCTTTGTGGTTGAGGTAATGACTAACTTTTCTGCCAAGTTCTTTGATGACGTTGATAGAATCCATTCTGAAGCTTTTACTGACTATTTTTGGAGGTGGGAAAAAAAAAACCAACAATAACAACTCTTTGAGAACATATATGACATGGAGAAACCCAGGGAACAGTATTAGGAGAACAAACACCTTTGTCAGCCAAACAAGGTGCCCATGATGAGGATTTTCCACCTAGTTGGCTTAAAAATCTGGGCTTATATTTCATTTAAAAAATTGAGGACCTATTCTGAGAGCTCCCTCTTCTCCACTCTTTTTCATCTCATGTTACCTAGATGCCTTCTACTTTTTCCAACTTCACCCCATCTCACAAGCAGAGGTAGCCCTTCCCCTTGCTAAGGGAAACACCTTTATGTGCACAAGTGATCTTTATTCCATCCTATTCTCTCCAGCATACTGCACACCCAATCATCCCTATTCTCTCATTTATCTTCAATCTCTCCCTGACCACTGGCTGCTTTACAGTCTTTTGCTTTGTGTCCTTCATCCTCAAAAACCCTCACTTCGTGTTCCATACCTCTCCTCTATTTTGTGGCTGAACTCCTTAAGAAGGCCGTTTATGTTCATAATAGATACCTTGACTTCTTTTCTTCTCACTCTCTTATTAACGCTCTACATTTACCGTCTGGCACCCTATCTTCTCTATTCAAAGTTAATGGTGACCCCTAAATTTTCTAAACTATTTTTTTTCCTTTTCCCAATCATTATCTTCCTGACCCCTCTGAAAACTTTGCTACCGTTGATCACTGTCTTTTCCTTGCTGGTCTCTTCTCTCTAGGTTTCCATTATAGTTCTCTTTCTATCTGATTGCTCCTTCTCAGTCTCCTTTACTGGTTCTTCCACCAAGTCACACCAATTAACCATAGGTATTCCCCAACCTCTGTCCTGAGCCCTCTTCTCCATCTATACTATTTCTTTTAGTGATCTCATCAGCTCCCATGGGTTCAACTATCATCTCTATACAGATGATTCTGATTTATAATTTTAGCCCTAACCACTTATTCATTATTTTATTTTAGCCCTAACCACTTTCCAGTATCTCATCTTCAACTACCTAATGGATATCTTCTAGATTTTTTGGGGGGGGGCTAGGCAATGGGGTTAAGTGACTTGCCCAGGGTCACACAGCTAGTAAGTGTCAAGTATCTGAGGCTGGATTTGAACTCAGGTCCTTCTGACTCCAGGGCCAGTGCTCTATCCCCTGTGCTACCTAGCTGCCCCCCTAATGGGTATCTTGAGCTGGATATTTCATAGACATCTTAAGCTCAACATGCTCAGAAGTAGACTCATTATCTTTCATCTAAAACCCTTACCTCTTTCTATATTGCCTATGACTATCAAGAGTACCATTATCCTCCTAGACACCCAGGTTAGAAACCTAGGTGTTATCCTCAACTTCTCACTTTCTCACTTTCCATGTCCAATCAGTTGCCAAAACCTATCCTTTCTACATTCATAACATGTCTTGAATAATCCCTTTTCTCTCTTCTGACACTGCTGCTACAGAACTATAGGTCTTTATTACTTCATGCCTGCTGGTGGGTCTGCTGCTACAAGAATTTCCCCACTTCAACCTATTCTCCACTGAGCTATCAAACTGATCATACAATGCCCTTCACCACCCCATTCAAGAAGCTTTAGTAGAAATCTATTACTTCCACAAGGAAATGCAAACTTTGTTTGGCATTCAAAGCAATGGTCCCAGCCTATCACTTTGGACTTCTCTATCTTTCACAAGAAGCCTTCCCACCTTGGAGAATCCCTCCTCCCCAAGGCCCACTCTCAGGACTGAAGTGTGCTCAGATAAGATTGTCATTTCACAAGGGGTCTTATTGATGCTCACTTTATGCCTGGTCCAGCTCACTCTCCGCACTTTTCCATCTCCTCTCCAGTGGCCTTGACCCTCCTGCAGACCGTCCCTCTTGCCTAGAATGTTCTTCCATATTATTTGCACTCCCTGTAGTCCCTACTTCCTTCACAGCTCAGCTCAACTGCTACATCCTACCTGAGATGCTTTGGCCTTTCTGTTCTCCCAGTTATCAGTATTTATTTATCTATGTACATGTCATATCCCCTACCTCACCACACACATATATCCAACCATAGCTACCAAAATAAAGGAAGAAAGAAAAAGTAATTGATGGATGGACAGATGCTTGAATGAATGAACAGACCAACTAACTCTGTAGGTGTTTTTGACCCCAGGGAGGAGTCAACCTGTGACTAATATAACATTATCCAATCAATCTGGCCATTACTTCTCTATTACTTAGTGATCGCCTGTTGGGTGAAGTTGCTATCTGTACTTTGGCCATTTTATAGAAATGCAATACTCATACTCAAAGACTTTTCTTTTTTTGGTAAGAATTGTCAGACCAGTTACTTCTCTGGCTTAGCCTTCTAGAACCCAAGGTCACCTCCACACAATGATGAGGCATTGGAATGGGACCTTTGTGGAGACATATGGACAAACATACAGAAAATAGATGATTAAGTGGGTATTTAACTAGAACATAAATTAAGTCAATCCAACCATGTTAAATACAAGTTGAAGCACAATTCAAGGTCAAGAATGGAGTGGATAGCCTAGCCCTGCATTGTTTTACTTCCCCATGGCCTCCGACCATTTCCCACCCTTAACCCTAGCCAGGCTCCATTCTCCATTCTCCCTTGTCCACTTGCTCCAGGTCCCATGAGTATTTTGTTCACCCCAGTTTACTAGCCACTCCCATTCAGATCTTCCTTAGACCCCTCCTATGTTCTAATAAACCTTGTCTTTGATTGAAAAAAAAAAGAATGGGGTGGAGATGGGGCAGCTAGGTGGTTCAGTGGATAGAGCTCCAGCCTTGGAGTCAGGAGGACCTGAGTTCAAATCTGGTCTCAGACACTTAACATTAGCTGTGTGACCCTGGGCAAGTCACTTAACCCTGATTGCCTCAGACAAAAAAAAATGGGGTGGAGCAATTGGAAGACAGTGATTTCTAAAGGATGGCATATTTACACATAGGTCACAGTTGTAAGCATATATTAGCTCATTTGAGAAACACTGTCCCATTTAGGGAAGACTGAGACCTGAGCTGTTGTTACTTACATTTTTATATGTTCCTTCTGTCCATCCCAGGGAGTATTAATACAAAATCATGTTCAGTTCTGACCTTGGCCCGTCTTTTTTTTTTTCGTTAACCATATAATATTTGTTTGGATACAAAGAATATTTTGGGTACAAGAATATCTTATCACATATAGTTTCTTCGTTTTAGGCAGGAAAACTGGAGATGCTTCAGAAAGATAAAGCTGGTAAGTGGTAGCAAATGTGGATCTATTTGAGTCATCGTTAAAGTTCTAGTATGGAGTCAGATTTCTCAGTATTGGTATAGTACTACCCTCCACACCCCCTCAATCAGAGCTAGTGGGAGGACAAGCCTTATTTTAATAGTAAGGAGGTCTAATTCTACCCGAGTATCAAGATTACCACCAGCTCTTACATTCTGTGCCTTTTGGGTAGCCACCTGTAATCACTGCAGTAAGGTGGTGAAGACAATATCAGATGGCAGCTTTCTGGAGAAATTAATTAAGGAAATAGGGAGGGGTAAGGAGCCTATGTGTATCGAAGAACTGCCCAGTTATCCAATCAGTTCAATCCAATAACGTCTATTAACCAACTAATACAACCAAGGCCCAGTGACAGAAGCTGGAGATAAGGAGACAAAAATGAACCCATTTCTACCCAGAAGGACCTGATTTTCACTCTGTGGAAGTGTGTGTGTATGTGTGTGTATGTGCAGGGTGTAGGGAGGCAGATACAGCATATATCAGTTGCGTAAATATATAAGATTCTTTGAGAAAGGGGAGAGTATTCCCAACTTACCCCCAAGGAATAATGGAGGAGGTGGCACCTGAACTGAGTCTTGACAAAAATTGAGAGAGAGAGAGGGAAAGGGAGGAAGAGGAGAAAGGACAAAGGAGTCAATTCTAATCCTGAGGAATGGCTTATGCAAATGCAAAGAGGTTGGAGAGTCAAATCCAAGAGCAACTGGTTGTCCAGTCTGGTTGGAACAATGGGTGCAAG
>NW_020940527.1:7539427-7559130 GCF_900497805.2 Vombatus ursinus
TTTAACGAGAAATCAGCTTGTGCAGGGATGATTAGAGTGGTGTGGCATATTCCCACTTCACATTGCAATACCAGTGACTAATAGCCAGGAAATTTGTGCTTCCAAAAAATAATTGGCCTTCAGCCATCTCTCTCATCTGTATAGACATGTAAATGGGATCCATCAGAGCTCCAGATGCCTCAAGAAGCATCATCGCCAGATCATAATTGATCATATTACATTTGTATCTGTTCAGGGATATAATTTACTGTTAAACTCTATAGGGCCAGCCCAACAGAGCACCCTAGAAAGGACTCCTTCCATAGAGGAGGGAGCTTGAGCTACATTATACACTGGCTGTGGTTTTTAAAATATTAATAATATTGTAAACTAAAGGTTTACTTTATGTGCCATAAATCTGGCTGTCTCTTCTTTCTCTGTGCCCCATAAATATACTTCTCATCAACTTTTAATTATACTGTTTGCATTATTCTGTCCTGAAGAGGAGCGAGCCCCCTAAATCACCACCTTCTAATGTAGACTACAGCATAAGTTTAGTTAATTAAACCATATATTTTATTAGTTCTTGCACTTCCATCTTGTAAAACTATACATTATTATGTTGGGGGGGGCAGTGTAAAATAACATCGTGAGCTCTTTTTTATTATTATTCTTTTTATTACACTGGATTTTAAGATGACACCAGAAAAAGTCAAATGGGATTCCTGATCCTGAGTACTGCTGCCTTGTGGTTTGCTGGCAAAATTTCTTTCCAGGAAAAATAGATGAGAGTAGGGGAGAAAAAGGAAAGACTCCTTATGAAAGAAGTAGACCAGCACACCTGGTTATAGAAATGCTAGAATTTAGCAACTTATTTATAATTCCTCATATTTATAATTAATGTCCTCAGTCTAAGACATGAGTCCTAGCCTGTAAAAATGGAAACCAATTAGCTTGTCCTTTCCCATTCAAGGGGAGTCAAGCACAATAAACCCTCTCTGGAGCTGAGGGTTATGGACCTTGTGGTTGGACCCTTTGAAGGAGGGTTTGAGATGATTGTTGCTATCCCCCATCTTTCTCAATCCTAGCCACTCTCTTTGTAAGCACTTAATACTCCCGTCTTTATTCAACATCATAGTCAAATCAAACCAATTGATTAAATAAAGCATTTATTAAGCACCCACAATGTGCTAGGCATTATACTAAACACTAGGGATGTGGAGAAAGGCTAAAGACTGTCCCTGCCCTCAAGGAGTTCACAGTCTAATGGAGAACTTGGATTGTTCTACTCATTGGCCCCTCAGCTAATATGGCATTGATGCCTTAAATGAAATTCCACGGACTGAGCTGTGTTCAAAGACATGGTCTTTTCTTTTTAGGGGTCCGGGTCCCATTGTCCCATCAGCATTATAGTGTAGGTTATCTTTGCTTATGTTTGTCCTGTCTCCCCAGATAGACTATAAATACGCAGATTAATGGAAGGTTATAGCAAGGAAAAAATGTTAAAGATCAGGCAATCCACTTCCCTAATTTTACATATGATGAGACTGAGGCCACAGCAGATGAAGCTGGGTTTTAGTATATGACGCATGGTTGATGATGGGAATCATATATACAGGATAGACCTCTGGGAGGGGGAGGCAACACAGAGAAACAAGAGGCCCCACTTGTGTGGTTTGAGGGGCTCTACATCTGAAGATCCAGGTTGTCGCTCCTGAAGACAACTGGAATGGTCAGAGAAAGTTGCTTAACACAGAGAGAGGGTAATAAGCCAGAATCATCCATCTCATAAGTATCAGAGGCAGGTCTTCTTACTCCAGCCCAACACTTCATTCCCCACACCTCACCTTTGCCAGGCGCCGTATGAGTCTAAAAAAGCCATCGAGGCTCTCTTGTCTCTTGGCCACTTTTGCCACTCAGGCCGCTTTGGCCCGTGCCTCTCTTAGCCTCTACCATCTCCCTGAGTCTAGACTTCCCCGACTTGGCTTGCTTGTACCTCTCCTTCCAAGGCTTTGCCTTGGTTGCTCCCAGCCTTTCCTTAAAGCACTTTCTGTCTAAGCAGTTGTGGTTTGGCACAACCCAAGGGAAGTGAGTCCAACCAGAGAGGCAGATCCCCGGGTTGGCTGCCAGCGTTTGCCCAGAAGAAAAAGCCGCCACCCCAGCTCGGCGTGCTTGGAAACCTCCTCCTAAATGGCTCCCAGGGAGTTCTGCCTGCTCCCCCTTCCTCCCTCCACTGTCTCTCCTGCTGCCTCCCCCACCCCTCTCCTCTAAAGCAGAGGTAAGGTCTGTTTTGGTTCAAGTTTAAGAAATTGCCTTTGAAGGTAGAGACATTTAAGAACAGTAAAAAGCATCTTGCTCCCTTAACAGCTGCTCTGGGCTTTTTGCTGGCCACTGCCCTGGGGTGGTGATGGGGGGTGAAGGGGGCCCTGGTGTTTTATGGTCGTCCTGGCCTCTACCCCCTAACCCAGCCCAGGGTCCAAGAATGAAGCAGGGGGGCCAGACTGAAAACACTAACAGCCCAGCCTACTTCTTCCAGCAAACAAAGGCCTTTTTTCTTTCTGTTATTATCAAGGTCAGCCTAGAGATAATGTGCCTTCTTTGTTTTACGACTTCTGGGTGGGTGGAGGGAGGGCTGGAAGTGGACCCCCAGAGGAAGATTTTGTTTCTGTAATGGTTCCCATATGAGTGAGGCTGAGTTCTGATATTCTCCAGTCCCAGGGCACCTAGAGCTTTGATTTTTATTGTATTTTATTTTATATTTTTTTGGTGGGGTCAGAATGTTTGGGTCTCTGATCTCAAGCTGACAGTTCACCACTGAATCTAAGCACTATGCATTAATTTATTTTTTTTTTAATTCCATGCATGTGATCTTCAAGCTCTCCTCCTTCCCACCCAGCCCCCATCCCAACCCCCGTCTTTATCTTCCTTCCTTTTGACAGGACCACATTCAGTCACAGGTTGAAAATAATGAAAAGGTTTCATATATTTACACTGGCAACCAGGCCTTAGCTCAGAGTTTCAGAGTTCTTTGTGTTAGGAAAAAGCTGAAGGGCAGCGGACACTCTGTCCTTTAACTCAAACCCTGGGAAGAGAGTGTGGAGGGCCCCCTGGACAGGGGCGGGCCCCTCACTCAGCTGCCGACACCCCAAGTCCAACACTGTGAGTGATGGAGTGTCAGGCTGAACTTGGAATATTCTGGCTCTCGGTGATTTGTGTGTCAAGCTCAATGTTATTTAAATGTAGGCTCTTTCCCTGCTCTGTGGGTATGAAAAGCCAAGAAACTTTCATTGAGATTTATCCCACTGACAAATTGCAATCCTAAAACCCGTTCTGAAAGCAGAAAACGACGGGGACCAGGTGAGGGGTCCCCCTTGCGGAGTCCTTATAAGCTGGTTCATGCCCTCCAAACCCTACAGAGTCCAGAGATTTAACTCAATTGATAAAGGGCAGGAACTTCAGAAAGGAAGAGAACACATACATACACACACCCTCGAACCATTAATAGACTTGACACTCCTCACCCCGTGCCAGAGCTCAACAGCATGAGTTATGGATTGAAAAGTACTGGTGTAGGGTGAAGACAAAGAGGTTCGCTATTTGATCTGAGTGGGTTTGTACATGTTTGGTCAGGGGAGGGAAGTGTTGGTGGAGAGGAAGCACCCGGACAAGTCCAGATGAAAAGGAAATCGAAGTATCCTGCTGGGCTACCAATGATCTGGTTTAGTCATTAGGAATTCCATGCCTTCATAAAAGGAAGCTTTGAGACAAATTGTCCTGGATGGACAAGCCCTGCCTTGAAATTCCAACTGCAGGGAACCTTTGTTTTCCTTTGGAGGATGCCCTGAATTTTCTTCTCAAACATTGTCCCTGATTGATCGTAGGTCCATGTTTCCCTGGATAGTACCATCTTTTGAGTTATACATCATCAGAGTGACTCATTCAGATGATGCATGGCCCCAATACATCATCAGGGCTCCTTGCTTTGCCGTTGCACTAATGATATGTTAGTATAATATATCATGAGCCTGAGCTGCAGCCCTGATGGATGGCTCAGAGGGTGATGGGACTCCATGGAGAGAGAGGTTGAGGAGCAGGTTCAGTCTAGGCACAGAAAGGAAATCAGTCAATCCTGAGTCTAACTGCTTTCCGGGCAGCAATGCCCATACTAAATTAGCTCTGTTGGATGAATCCTACAACCTTAAAGAAACATAGACACATGCATTATTCCCAGAAGAGGAATGAATTCAGGACTCGCCGTTAAAGGATATTACAGAGGAGAGGAGAGGTTTCACTAGACACATCATGGTGAAGTTAAAGGTTATATATACAGCCATCCCTTTGGCTCTGGAGAGGATGGCTGAATTAGTTGGGTTGAACTCATGTACCAAGGCGTTGGAGCAGCTTCATGAAGGAGAGGAGAGCCCTAAATGCTAATGAAAGTATGTAAGAATTGCAGTTTGGCTGCCCATGTGGACCAAGCCATTGTTCACAAGCCTCCAGTGGCATTGGCAAGGGTCCCTGATAGGTTGTATACTATAGTAACCTGTCCTTTGAGGATGGCAGAAAGAGTGCCGGAAACCATGGGCAGGAATCCTGCCTTTCATTAAGGCAGGAATCCTGACACACTTACTATTCGTGTGACCACAGTGAGCTCCTTAACCTGACCTGCAGTTTCCTCATCTGTAAAATGGGGATGATGATGATGATGATGATGATGACGATGCCTAGAATACCAACCTCACAAAACTGTTGGGAGTGGCAAATACACAGCCATAACTAACAATTATGATTAGCGCGTCTAAGACAGCTCCCATGATACATACCCTTAACTGTTGTGGGAAAGTCCAGGACAGCAGTTGATCAGGAAGGAGCTCACCCTGGCTACTTTAACTGATCATTCTTGACAACTGGGTGCTAGTTCAGATGTTTCTATGATGGCAAAGGACTGTAAATTGAATTGTTGTTGTTCAGTCATTTCAGTTGTGTCCCATTCTTCCTGACCCCATTTGGGCTTTTCTTGGCAAGGATGCTAGAATGGTTTGCATTTCCTTCTCCAGCTCATTTTACATATGGGGAAACTGAGGCAAAGAGGGTTAAGTGACTTACCCAGGGTTACACTGTTAATAAGTATCTGAGGCCAGATTTGAACTCAGGAAGATGAGTCTTCCTGACTATAGGCCCACTGCTCTAACCACCATGCCACCCAGATGCCCACAAATGGTGTTAGCACCCTCTAAATTTCAGTGCCTTGGATCAAAGCCTCAGGTTCCCCATGTTAGCTATAGCTCTAATCAAATGAGATGGCAAAAGAAAGTGTTACAAAAAAGGCTGCTATTATTGGTTAGTTCTAATATATACTCGCAAGTAGATGGTATGGAAAAAATTTTGGTCAAAGCTCTTTGAATTGGCAAATTACACCTTTTTTACTTTTTATTTTTTCAGAGGAAGGGAGTTTGCAGGGCAGGAGGTAAGAATTAGAGTGGATAGCATTTGTGTGTTTGTATATTGGTCTGTCCCACCAGCATTACCTATCAATGTGGTTCTGACTTTGTAGGTATTACAGTTATCCCTTCTGCATCGCCTTGTTTAGGCTCTCAGGGCCCCTGCAATCTGGAAAATCTGCATAAAAAATTTTTGGCCCTCTCTTTGTATCAGAAAAGAAGTACAAATTTTATCATTATCTTTTTTTCCCCTTTTTTTTCCTTTTTTTCCTTTTTCTTTTATGGGGCGCTTATAGCACCTTATTATAAAATTTGGGTTGATATTACACAAAGTATACATATATTTTATGCATTTCTGAGTTTTTAAGCTTTTCCTGCATCATGTGCTGGCCTTCACGTGTCACCTGCAGCTTCCACAAAACTCCCCCCAAATTCCCATTTAATTTGTTATGCTAACCCACAATACAGCGAAGCCACAATGGGGAAAGTTGTGATGTGAAAGGCATAACTATACTTGCAACTTGGCATTTGTTTATGAAGCACATGTGATTTACGAGCTGACTTGTTTAAAGGGTATGTGTTTTCCCACAAGGCAAGCACTAAGTAAGCATTCCTTCAGCTCCACAGGCACTTATGAAACACCGGCTATGTTCGAAGCATTATGCAAAGTTCTGATAGAGGTACAGATATTTGGAGGTTTCTTGTCTCTCTTCCCCCTTACTTTACCTTTGTTGCAAGGATGATCCAACTATGTTCCATGATCATTTACTCAAGACTCCACGACACTGAGCGTGTTACCATTTTAGTTCTAAAGACATTTACTATAGGGCAGCTAGGTGGCACACTGCATAGAGCATGGGACTTGGAATTAGAAACACTTGAATTTGAATCCAGCCTTCGATACTTACTAGCTGTATGACGCTGGGCAAGTCTCTTAACTTTTCTCAGTCTCAATTTCCTCATCTGTAAAATGGGGGCAATAATGGTATCTACCCAGAGCATTTTCTAGAATCACAGAGAAACAAAGATCTTAGCAGTTCTTGAGTTCAATGCCCCGATTTTACACACGAGGAAACAGAGGGCAGGGAATGATGATGGGGCATCTCTGGACATCGTATTTAACAGCAATGACACCCAGAAGGGGGTAGACTGTAGCTGTGACCCGCCTCCCTGCCCCCACCCTCCCAAAGGGGATGACCTTAAACGCTTCCACTTTCCCTACAGGCATACTTTACCCCCAAAGTGGGCGGCAGCATAACAAGAGAAACATTTTGTCAATGACTTAGCAGCCTCAACCTTCATCTCGCCTTCCTTCCTGGCAAGTGGAAATTATTGTCAGTTTCAGAAATTCATTGGTTCCTCCTGAAACAATAAGCACTTTCACTGGCTGACTGCCTAAATTCAATCCATTACTTCTCTGCACTGAAGCCTATCTCTGTCCTCAAAACCTAAACTGTGAATGAGAAATTAAGTGAAAATTGCTAAGTGAGGTACCAGAAAGAGAGGGGCTGTGCTGGCTTCCAGGTTTGAAGGGTGGGCAATGTCAGGAAAATGATCTGCCTGGGCTCTGTGATCAGGTGCGTCACATAAGATGCTGGTGAGGTGTGTGCGTGTACACACACACACATGCACACACACACAAAGGGTGGCACATGGGAAATGTGACCACCCCATATTTTTGGCTGCATAGATTTTTTAAAGCTTGGTTCTTGGCGGTCGGTCTACTTGTGTGCTGTTGGTGAAGTTTTTATGGAGTGTTTGCTTTATGCCTAGTAGTTGGCGGGGGGGGGGGGGGGGGGGAAGGGATATAAAAGAAAAAGAAAAATCAGATATGGTCCACACCCTCAAGGTGATTAGAGAGGTATAATTAGCATGTGAAACAGAGTACAAGAGTAGAAAGCATTGTAATGAGGTCCATTGGACAGAAAAGTGCCCTGGTTACAGAATCTGGTTCTGCTACTCTAGTTGGGATGGAGTATAGTGGAACTAGTCAGGAGAGCGAGAGAGTCTAGAAGGAAATGGAGCTGAGCCTTCATCCACAGATGTTTTTGCCAAGGGAATAGATCTTGGGAACAGGTACATATGATAGATTTTTTCAAAAAATGGGAAGGTTTTATTGAGGTCAGATTGATTTTGATATATGATGAAGGGTCTCAGGAGGACAAAAGGGATCTGTCCCAAAGTCAATGAAGGCCAGGGAACCAGGGAGAGAGCAAATAGGAAGCCAAGGATCTGTATCCGTGTAGACAGGAGGATAAGGAGTTATTCAGAAAGTAGATTCAAAGCTAAGAATCTCCCAATAATACCAGCAGTAGGTCTATACCCCCAAAAAATCAAAGATAGGGGAAAAGACTCATATATATACAAAGATATTTATAGCAGCTATTTTTATGGTGGCAAAGAATTAGAAACTGAGGGGATGCCTATCAATTTGAGAACAGCTCAACAAGTTATGGTATTTGAATATGATAGAATACTATTATGTTGTGAGAAATGATGAAGTGGATCATTTTAGAAAAAATCCAGGAAAACTTATATAAACTGATGCAGAATAAAATGAACAGAAGCAGAATAATTACTTAGTAACAGCAAATTGTAAAGATAATCAATCGTGAAAGATTTAGTAACTCTGATCATTACAATGATTCACTACAATTCCAAGACTCAAGATGGAAAGTACTATCCACCTCCCGATAGAGAACTGATATTCTTAGAGTACAAACTGAGGCATATTTTTTTTTTCTTTTTCTTTCTTCTGAATTTGGCTGATGCAGAAATTTGTTTTGTGTAACTATATTTGTGATAGGTTTTATATTTCTTGTCTTCTCAATGGGATGGGAGATAATTTAGAATTGAAAATAAAATTGAATTAAAAACAAACAAACAAACACAGTCAAAGATCTAGGTTTAAGGGGATAGAAGACCAGCAAGTTGCCTAAAGAGTAGGTTGAAGGCCAGGCAGTGACCAGAATGGAGAAGAGCTGAGAGAGATCTGTACAGAAGGAGGAACAAAGTGAAGGATTCTTATTATAATGGTCAGCACAGAGATTGAACAAATGACCATGGATCTTTTTTCCAAGTAGACCGGAAGCTGAGCAGTCTATGTAGAATGTCAGGATGACTCAGTAGAATATGACTATTAGAGGTTCAAGGACCAAAAAGTGTGAACTAATTCAACAAAGTGTGGTGCAGTTATAAGTATTATATATGGTCAGAAAAGGAAGAAAACAGTATGGACCAGATAATCTAGATAGCACTGAATGCCAGGTCTAGTGTCAGGAAAACCCGAGTTCAAATGTGGCTCGGGCATACGGTAGCATTTATAGAGCACCTACTGTGCACCAGTGTATGGGTATATGGGGTGTTCAGAGAGGACTGGCACTTCTGATGTGAGGGTTTGCCAACCTCACCTCTCACCAATGGCTCCAAGAAGCCATAGCATACGCAGCAGCCACACTTTGGTAAAACCTATGGACTAAACCGGGTTGAGGGTAATGGACAGACCTCAAACTTGTCAGTGAATTAGAGGGATGTCTACCCCAAGCACGTGGAGACTTTCACCAGTGGAATAGGCAGATGAGAACAATTTGTTCCAATGGCCACGAAGGAAGCTGAAGCAGGTTCCATGGAATGATTTGAGCTTGGTCAGACACTGAAGACACCAAGGTCATCCACTGCATCATGGGCCATCACCGGTCAGCTTGACCTTTGTCTCGCCGCCGGACTTCGACGACTCTGGGAGAGAGAGAAGCTGACAGCTTTTTGCAGCTCTGCCTCCCTTAAATCTAGTTCACAGATTGAGTCAAGACATCACCCTGTCTTCAGAAACAAAGGGCAAACAACAACAGCTGTGTTCCAGTCACTGTTTTAAGGAAAGGGTCGTTATTAACTGTGTGACCTTGCCAAGTCACTTAACTTCTGTTTGTCTCAGTTATCTCATCTTTAAAATGAGGATAATCACAGTATGTAGGATCAGATGAGATGATAATTGTAAAGCATTTAGCACAGTGCCTGGACATAGTAAGTGCTATATGAATGTTAGCTATTATTATTGTTGTTGTTAAACAATGCTATATGAGAATGTAAGCTCCTTGAGGACAGGGACCATTTCATTTTTTATCTATGCATTCTCAGTGCCTAGCACAGTGGCTCAGTTACCCAGGTCAAGACCTGGGAATCATCTTTGATTCCTCACACTGTCACCCCCGTATTCAGCTACACAATCTTCTCACCCGTCTTAATTCTATCTCCACAACATTTCTATCATCCATCTCCTTTTCTCAACTTGCATGACCCTCTATCCTGCACAGAGCACTGGACCTGGAGTCAAGAAGACCTGAATTCAAATCTGTTCTCAGACACTTAACCCCTATTTGCTTTAGTTTTCTCATCTGTAAAATAGGGTTAATTATGCTATCTGCCTTTTAGGGTTGTGAGGATAAAATGAGATAACATTTGTAAAATGCTTTGCAAACATTAAAATGCCATATAAATGCTATGAATTTTCATCATTACCATCAATATCACCATCATCATCATCATCATCATCACCTCTGGAATGAAATAGAAATTTTCTCACTGCCCCCTTGAACTGCTCTTAAGTTCTAGTCAAACTAACCCATTTGCAGTTCTTCATCTCCTGTCTCTGTGGTTTTTCATTGTGTATCTTCTTTGACAAGCATTCCCTCCTTCACTGCTGCCTCTTAGAATCTTTGACATCAGATCCAGCTCGGGTACCACCTGCCACTTGAGGTGTAGACTGATTCTGCCATTTGTCAGGGGACAGCGAGGAGGTGCGATGAATAGAGCACAGGCTGTGGAGTCAGCAGGATCTGAGTTCGAATCCAACCTCAGACACTTAGTAAGCTGTGTGACCCTGGGCAAGTCACTTAACCCTGTTTGCCTCAGTCTTCTCATCTGTAAAATGAGCTGGAGAAGGAAATGGCAAATATCTTTAGTATCTCTGCCAAGAAAACCCAAAATGGGGTCATGGGGAGTCAGACAATACTGAAATGACTCAACAACAACAATAATTTGTCAGTTTCCCATCTGTCTTGAAATTACTTTGTATTTACTTTGAACACATTTTGGATTTTCTGCATGTGTATTCTCTCTCCTAATAGAATGGAAGTTCTCTGAGAACAGGAAAAGTTTTATCTTTATAATTCTAGTGCCTAGCACAATATTGGGCATATGGTAGGCACTTAATAAATGTTTGTTGTTTGATTGTATCACTAGAACATAATGTAGTACCTTGTATATAGTACTTCAATAATGCTTATTAATGAATGAATTCTATATTGACATGCATATAATTCTCCTCCCGATATAGACTGAAGCCCTAAACTGAGATTTCCTTTAAAAAGGAAAAAAAGTACAAAAAAGTACATAAGATATATACTGAAAAATGCCACTGAGCATAGGCTGCCCATTGAAGACCATGAGAAGACCTCCCTCATTCATTGGTGATGATTACCCTTTAGGTGATACAGTGTATACAGTGTTGGTCTTGGAGTCAGGAAGACACGAGTTCAAATTCAGCTTCACATAATTACTAGCAATGTGATCCTAGGCAAATCACTCAACCATTTTTCCCCTCAGTTTCCTCATCTGTAATATGGGGATAATAAGAGCATCTACTCCCCAGGGTTGTTGTGAGGATCAAGTTAGATAATAATTGTGAAGTGCTTAGCACGGTGCCTTGCTGTTTTTGCTCAGTCATGTCTGACTCTTCATGACCCCATTTGAGGTTTTCTTAGCAAGGATACTGGAGTGGTTTGCCATTTCCTTCTCTAGCTCATTTTACAGTTGAGGAAATTGAGGCAAATAGAGTTAAGTGAGTTGTTCAGGGTCACACAGCTAATAAGTGTCCAAGGCTGGATTTGAACTCAGGTCTTCCTGCCTCCACGGCCAGTGCTCTATCTACTCTGCCAGCTAGCTGCTGGCACAGTGCTATATAGATCTATAGATCTATAGATCTATAGATCTATATAGATCTATAGATCTATAATAATAATATATGCATATATATAATATAGCATTAATATATAATATAGTAAACTATATAAATGTTAAATCTAATGATAAAAATTTAGTAATAATTTTATTATTAATATTAATTAATTAAATTTTATTTTTACTTATTTATTTTCATTTAATATATTCATATATACTTTTATATATATCATTTATGTATTACATAAATAATTTAATATATTTTTATGCTTATTAAACTTTCATTTTTATTTACCAAAATAAATATATTATTTAATATTAAGAATTAATAATAATAGATATTATTATTATTATTATTATTATTAGCAAAGGAGCCAGAACACACCATGTCCCATGGGACAGAACCAAAATCACAAAGCTGGTCATGAGTTCTGGTGGCTTGCTAAAGACTATCCATGATCTCACTAATTTGGAAGCTCACTTTGAGTGTCCACCCTGTAGCCACATTCAAGTTTTAGACAAGCCCAAATTTAGGGGGAAAGTAATGCTTATATTTAGACCCATATGGGAGTAATCACGTTCTATCCTATAATGTCTCTTATACTGTTGTATTGATTATGTGGTACCATAACTATGCCTTTACAGTTGAAGGAAAGTGTCTATTGTGAATTTGTCTATTATGAAATATTGTGAACCATATTTGTTTGGCTTTTTCCCTCTATAATAAATATGTGATGAAAAAGTTCTAGAAAATAAGTCCCTGGGGGAAGTGGGCCTCTTATCATGTCACCAAAAACAGAGCAGGAAATAAGTGGAACTGGTTAATTTTTTTAAATCAAAATTTATTTTAAAAAAATTAACAAGTATTATTTTCTCTTCTACCTCTCTGTACCACCTTTTAAAAAGAGAGAGAAAATAAAACAAAAAGGGGAAAAAATCCCTTGCAACAGAAATGCATAGTCAAGAAATTATTTTTTCCCAATATTGACCATGTTCAAAAAATGTGTTTCTGACTTTATGCTCTGAAGTCTATCACCTGTCTATAAAGACATCATTGCTCCTCTGGAATCATAGTTAATTGTTGAGTTGATCAGAATTCTTGTCTTTCATGATTGTTTATTTCTGAGGAATTAGAAAAGGGTAAGACAATTTCCTCCCTATTAATGTCCAAAGAAAACCAATATTGACTGAAAAGTCTTACATAACTTCTAAACTTTTTCCTTGGATTGTAATAAATTTGTATTCTTTATCTCTACCCACCCCATTTATGTTTTCCTGTGGTACTTGGTGAGTAAAATCTTTTAAAAAATATTTATGATGTTTTTTTAGGGAACAGAACATGGTGATGATGCGGTTTGGTGCTGGGAAACCCAAAATGTCACAGGGTAGAGGGAGGCTTCCTCCTAGAATGAACTCAAACCTTCTTCCAGCCAAGTGACAAGGTTTATTGTAAGCCAACAAGGTTTATTTTTTTTTATAGGAGTGGGCAGGGTTCCTAGTGAACCTGCAATTTAATGGGAGGGAGACTGATGCTTACATACAAAAAGGACGGTGAAAGGATCTGAATGGGATTAAGGATTAAGGAGTGGTAAGTAGTCTGGGGTGGGCCATGTGCAACAGTGGAAAGAGCTCGATGGGATTAGGGAATATCAAGTAAGCTAATTAAGTGATCAGGATGGGCTGGAGTGGGCCATATGTCTTGGGTGTAGTAATCTGGGCTACTGAAATGTATGGGAAAATTCAGGGTCCAGATCCCATCACCCCATCAATGACAAGGTAAGTTCAGTGAAGAGAGTGATGGCAGACAGAAACTAGCAGGGGCACACAAGTGAGACTAATTTGGGGGTTTGCTGATGGAAGGAAGTAGCAGCATCACCCCTGTGGGTCTCAGGGCTATGCAAGGTCCTTGGGAAACAGACCCAAATAACCAGTGCCACATAAAAGTCAAAACAAGGGACTAAGAAAGGGTGTTCCATGGAGATAGGGATGGGGCCTGGGATTTCAGTGAAATGGAGAAATCTTGGATAAGGAATTTCTCATTACCAAGGCAAGTTGGCAACTTTTTTTTGTAACTTCTAGTCTCAGAGAGTTGTTTAGAGCAGAGGTGTGGTGTAACATGAAGCCCACTGACCCACATTGCCATCACAATAGTATTGTCAGAATAAGCTGAAAGTGTAATTGGGAAATATTTAACAAAATACATAAAAATATAATAGAACTTAGATAATGTTAATATGAGGTTTTCTAAGTCAATGTGTGGCCCCAGAGGTTTAGTGGCCTCTATTCTATTTGAGTTTGATACTCTGGGGCACCAAGAAGTTAAAGGACTTGCCTAGAATAGCATAGCCAGTACGTGACCAACTCTATCTCTCCGTCCAGTATGGCATGTTTACTAAAGATAGGACTAAGAAACTGATTTTTTTAAGAGACTAAGAATCCAAAGGGAAGAGGGGGAAGAAAAGAGGAGGGTAGGCCCTTTTTCTCAAGGGGTGTGGGTGTGTCTGCCATGGATTTCACTAAGAGGGCCAAGAATTTTCTGGAACTGTCACTTCCAATTTTTATACAAACATCCTTGTCCCTGCCCCTCCAACTGAGTCTGAGCAAAGAATAATACGGTTTCAGAAACCAAAAGCACTGGCTTAGGACAATTGTAATCTCCCCGATCTGCAAAACCTAGAGCTTTCCCCATCATCTAAACCAGATGCCACAGGGATCAGATGAATCTGAGGACAAAGCCTGCTAAGAGTTTAATCAAGTTTGTTAGGGAAAAGCCATCAAGAAAAACCCAGTCTACCTCTCCCTACTTTTGTCCAGAAGATCTAGGTTGATTGTTTTTAGATACTTCTAACTCTGTGAGTAAAGCATGGCATAATGGATAAAGAGCTGTAGCTGTGTGACCCTGGGCAGGTCATTTAACTCTGCCTGCCTTGGTTTCCTCATCTGTAAAATGGGGACAATAACAGGACCTATTTCCCATGGTTGTTGTGAGGCTCAAATGAGATAATAATAGTATAGTGCTTAGGATAGTGCCTGGAATATAGGAAGTACTATATAAATGTTGGATATTATTAGTTTGAAGCCAGATAACCCTGGATCCATGTGATGCTGGGAAAGACATTTGACCTTTGAGCACTCAAGGCAACTCTTTAGAACTGTAAGTTGTGGATAAGATGGTGTCTGGGAGGTGAGAGAGTTTCCATACGTGGGAGTTCCCTTTTTCAGTGACATCACAGATCCCTTCCCTATTTTTATTCCTTCTGACATTGTGGGTTTACCATTTTGTTCACCTGTTTTAAATCTCTACCTATTTCCCTCTAATGATTGATAATACTATCATATTTAAAACAAACAAACTAAGAAGCTTGTGACATGATTTCAGAGACAGTATGGGGGGAGAATCAAAAATCTCCATCCCTCTCTGCAAAGAAGACTAGGTGAGGGGAACATAGGACGGGAGTCAGAGAGTGGCCATCAAAACAGTCAGTAGGAAGCCCCAGCATGCCAAGTCCTGAGGCTCCTCTGTAGGAGAAGAGTGAGGAGGTATAGGAACCCCATGGCATCACACATTGCTGTTTACCTTTTTGTGTTGTTTAAATATTTATGTTATATCTCCTAGAGTGTAAGCTTCTTGAGGGGAGGGACTGTGCTTTCTACTCTTTTGTATCTCCTACCATCTTAGCACAGAGTTGACGCTTCATAAATTTGAATGTGCTCATAGTAACCTTTAGTTTAAGAATATTTACATTTACATGATTTTTAAGGAAAGGAGAAAATGAATCTGGAACTCATAATAACGACAGAGTAAAAACCAGTTATATCTCTCTTAACCCTTAAATTCTTCATCTCTGCTCTTTAGAATACAGAGTTCTCTTCAGAGCTCAGTTCATTTGCTACCTGAGGCAACTAGGTAATGTAATAGATAAAGTGTTGAACATACAGTTAGAAAGATTCAGATCCTGTTTCACTCATTTACTAGTGGTGAGATCCTGAATAAGTCACTTTACATTTGTCTGCCTCAGTTTTCTTACTTTATAAAATAGTGAGTAGTACTCATATCTACCTCCCAGGGCTATTATAAATATAAAATGAGGTAATATTCATAAAATACTTTCTGTTTCGTCATTTTTCAACTCTTTGTGACCCCATCGGGGGTTCTCTTGACAAAGATATTGGAGTGAATTGCCATTTCTTTCTCCAGCTCATTTTACAAATGAGGAAACTAAGGCAAACAGGGTTAAGTGACTTTCCCAGGGTAACACAGCTTGTAAGTGTTGGAGGCCAGATTTGAACTCAGGAAGATAAGTCTTCTTGACTTCAGGCTTGGTGCTCTATCCACTGCACCTCCTAGCTGCTCCAATAAAACACTTTGGAAACTATTATATAAATATTTACACTTAAACTCTTTCTACCTCAGTTTCCTTATCTGTAAAATGGGGGATAGTAACCACAGTTACTTTCTGGGATTGTTGTTAGGATAAAATGAGACAGTATTTGTGGTTTTTAAATTATTTTTTTCAAATACGTGTAAAACTATTTTTAATTTTTGGTATTTTTTTTTAATTTTGAGTTTCAGATTTTCTCTCTCTCTTGCTCCCCTCCCCCCTCCCCAGATGGCAAGGAATCAGATATAGATTACACATGTGCAGTCATACAAAACATATTTCCACATTAGTTATGTTGCAAAAGAAAACACAGACCAAAAAGAAAAATAAAGAAAGTTTAAAAAAAAAGTATGCTTCCATCTGCATTCAGATGCCATCAGTTCGTTCTCTGGAAATGGATAGCATTTTTCATGATAAGTCCTTCCGAATTGTCTTAGATCATTGTATTGCTGAGGACAGCTAAGTTATTCATAGTAGATCATCATATAGTATAGCTGTTACTGTGCACGATGTTCTCTTGGTTCTGCTCACTTCACTTTGCATTAGTTCATGTAAGTACAGGTTTTTCTGAAAGCATCCTGTTCATCATTTCTTCTAGCATTATAGCATTCCATTGCAATTGTATACCACTTGTTTAGTCGTTCTCCAATTGAAGGACATCATCTCAGATTCTGATTCTTTGACACCACAAAAAGAGTTGCAATAAATAATTGATCCTTTCCCCTTTTCTTTGATCTCTTTGGGACCTAGTACTAGTATCACTGGGTTACAGGGTATGTACAGTTTTATAGCCTTTTTGGCATGGTTCTAAATTGCTCTTTGGATGAATCAGTTCACAACTCCACCAACAATGAATTAGTCTCCCATTTTTTTCCACGTTTCCCCCAACCTTTATTATTTTCCTTTTCTGTCATATTAGCCAATCTGATGGGTGTGAGGTGGTATCTCCAAGTTGTTTTAATTTGCATTTTTGTAATCAGTGGTGATTTAGAGCATTTTTAAAAATATGGCTACAGATAACTTTGATTTGTTCTTCTGAAAACTGTCTGTTTGTATCCTTTGACCATTTATCAATTGGGGAATGACTTGTATTCTCCCCCCCCCACTTAATAGTATATTTTTTCCAATTACATGTAAAGATAGTTTTCAACATTTACTTTTACAAGATTTTGAGTTCCAAATGTTTTTCTTCCTCCCTCTCTTTCGTTCCTCCTCCCTTTCCCCCTCTGCAATGTGGCAAGCAATCTGATATAGACCATACATGTATACATTTTAAGATGTTGGTCTACGTCTAGTTTCCACCAAACTGTGTTCCCATTTCCCAAGCAATTTTCATCCCGAGACAATATTTGTAAGGGACTTTACAAACTTTAAAATTCCATATAAATGTTAGCTATTATTACTTCCTACACTAATTCTCCCACCCCCAGCTATTAACATCCCCTCTTCAGGGAGAGATTGCTTTGTAGATAATTATCTGTGGACAATTTGATTCCTCCCATTAAAATGCAAGTTCCTAAAGGGCTCAAAGAGTTCAGTTTTGTCCTTTATTCCCAATTCCTGGCACACAGTAGGTGACTAATAAATGCTGGTTGAACAGAATTAAATGGAAATAGAAAGTTGCAAAAATTATCCTGAAACTGACAACAAAAGATTTCAGAGATGAAGTTCAAAGGTTGTTTCCCCACAAAGCTTTTGTGGTGAAAATATATGTATGTTTTAAAAGCTTTCTTTTTGCCTACAAATTTAATCAGGACATTTCAAACCTGCTATCTTTTACATGGAAAAAAAAGTTAAAGACTATTATTAACAATAGGAATATTAATTGATAGTCACTCTGAACTCTACTACCGTCTAGCCTTTAGGATGAGCAATTCATTATCATCACTTGTTTTTATTTTAATTAGGCACTTATGCAGCACTTTACATATTTGAAATATTTTACAACCATTAATTTCGGAATTAATGCATAAACATAAATTATACATGTTCAGAATAGAGAGAGGTCTTTAAGTTAGTAATAAAGGAGAAGTTCTGTTAGGAGGGTGGATCTCTTCAGGGAGAACATCTCTCCCCAAGTGTAATAGAAGATTGAAGAGACCATCTCACATGTGTTAATGGCAGGAAGTGAATAAATTACCTAATAACATTCATAACAAGGACTTGGAGCGTGGACTGAGAAATGTGTACATTTAAATTTTATAAACACTTCTGCTGTTTTAGGGCAAATTACTTTTTGAGTCTAATGGGGGAGAAGCATTACATATTCCCAAAGCTTGCCCTATGTAATGGATGGTGCTTCTGAAGCAGATTTTCTTTGTGTTCCTCATTCTTCTTGAGGGTATGGGCAAAGGAGAGTCAAGGATCTGTGGCTTCCTTCTGTTAATCATCCATTGGAAGAAGTTAAAGTCTTAGAACTAGAGCATTAGAAGGGGCCTGAAGCTTCATTTCACTGAGGAAGGCCCACTGTTGAAATAGGTGAAGGACCCAGCGCTTAAGGACTGAAGCTGCCAGCTGCAAACTTGGGAGACTGCCTGGCTCACCAAGTTCTAGGAGTAGGAAAGGAGAGGGAATTTCTGTCAGGTACACCTGCTGAAATTGGCTGCTGAGGGCACCTGCTGATGAAAATCCTAAAAGCAGCCTTTCTGAAACCAATCTGATTTTTTCTTGTTGTGGTTTTTTTCATGCATGAAAAATGTTCCCTTGATTTCATGACATTTTTCCTTGTTCTCTTCCCCCAAACAGAAAAAAAAATATCATATGGAATATTTTATTTTTAAAAATGTAACTAATTTTATGTGATTCATGGTGGATAAAAAGATAACCTCAGAGTCCTGAGTTTCTCAGTCTAGAGTCAAGAGAAAGACCTGACTTCAAGTCCTCACTTAGATGCCTCCTAGCTGTGTGACCCCAGGCAAGTCACTTAACTTTTCTGTGCCCCAAACAACTTGCTATAAGTGGAGGGAGTTTGATTACCCAGAGTTCCTTATATCAGTGAAAGTAGATATTTAGACCAAAAATAAATGTATAATAAGAATTAAATATACCCAATGTTGAAGTGTAGTGATGCTAAAAATATTTTTTGTTTTCAGAGAAAGCATCATGATGTATTCTATTTATTGAGTGACTGCTTTCCAGTCGCCTGAATGCCTCTCTGTTTACAGTAAGGGAGATATAAACATCCCAACTCCTGTCCCCACGGAGAAGCTCAAGTGGGGTATAGCTCTTGAAGGGTAAAAGAACTGCCATCTGGTAGCTTCCCCTTTAAACTAATTATTCTTTTTTTAAAAAGCTTAATTATTTTTTTAAAATATAGTTTTATTATTGCACTGTGTTTTGATAACACAGTCAATAATGTTTAATTGCTCTCTCATTAAATCCTTCTTTGGAATAACAAACATACATATATACACAGAACAAATTTAAACCAATTGAAAAAAATCTTATCCTGGATCAAGAGGAGTGTTTTCTCTCTTTGACTTGTTGATTCCATTGAAGTTATTCCAGGAAAATCTCTATAAATGGGTCTCAATTCTTGTGTAGGCACTCAAGGTAGAAATGCATATAAACAGGACAGCCTTTATTTCAGACCTCCAAAAATTAAGGTGTTGCTAAAGACTCACAGGAAACCAGAAACAGAAAACAAACAAACAGAACCAAAACCAGCAAAAAAAGCGTTTGGATTGCCCATCATTTCTCCTTTGTAAGGAACAACCCTCTGATGTTGCAGTACGTCTTAGCCTTCTCAGCAGGTCCTATACAGCTGTAGTGTCACTTTATGGTTTGGCTTTCCTCAAGAAGGAAAATACACTTTGAGGCTGTTGAATAAGACTTTCCCATTGACCTGAAACTGATCAAACAATTCACTTTATTAAACTAACTAATTAACTCTCTCTCAGTATGTATGTGTCTATGTGTATGTATACATACACATAGACACATACAT
>NW_020940527.1:7559530-7598482 GCF_900497805.2 Vombatus ursinus
GTCCGAGAGATTATAGGTCATGGCAATAGGTCATGAGAAACAATTAGGTTGAGGAACTGAGTGGTTAGGGTGTTTGAGAGAGAAAGTTAATGTGCATACTGAAGTACTGTAATGTGAAGGCAAGAATTGGGGAGGAGAGAAAAAATTGTGAGTCACACACCAGACCCGTTGAGGAAGAAAGGAGAGTGACCTGGAGGTCTACACACAACAACTACAGGATTTTGATTGGGTAATGGAAAGAAATAGAATGAACCTCAAAGACAGAGAAGTTACTGAGTGATGGAGAGAGAACCTGGAAGTGGCAATGAGGAACCAAGAGTATTCAAACTTCCCTACCTTGATCAGTGAGTCAAAAGAAATGAGTAAAGGTATAGTCCATCCTGGAAAGGGTGACTAGGCAGACTGTGTCATCTGGGGAATTTACCAAGTTGATTAGGGGTACCCCAATCAACTCTCTTCTGACAAATTTTCCCAATAATTTTTTTTTTCTCAGCAAATCAGTAATAACATACATTGGTACACATTGACCAAAATGCCCAATTCTCAATTCTTTAGGGATTTGAGGAGACTCTAAAACTTGTCACGTTGATGACTGTTCTATCTAATTTTATTTCATGTAATATTCTTTGTACAAAAATCTATGTGATCATAACAAGCTAAGTTTCTGAATCCATGGCTGTACTTTGACGTGATCTTAGAGAGCAGCATCTAATATGTTATGAGGTATGTATAAGTGGCAGATTTTATATTTTAATTTTGAACACGATGTTCCATATCATCCCTTAGATCATGAATTCCTAACCTGGGTTAAGTGTATGATTACCCTTAGATTTCAGAGGTAGATTTCAGGGAATCTATAAACTTGGGAGAAAAAAATATATACCTTTATTTGTAGTAACTCCTAATAGAAACTTAGCATTTGTTTCAATTATGAATTCAACACACACACACACACACACACACACACACACACACATTGGTCTGAGAATGGTAGCATCGACTTCCACAATACCAAAGGCATCCAAAACACTAACAAGATTAACAAATATTGCTCTAGATTAAAACCAAATAAAACCAGAGAGAAGTTAATCAAAACTAGTTTAGTACCTGTTGCTATGGTTTTAGTGCCCTCCACCTCTGATTTCATGAGTTTTGTGGGACAGGCTATGTACCCTTTGGAGGTACAGAAAGAAGCTGTGTTAGATCTTGAGAAAGAGATATTTTGTGTATATGTTATAGGAGTAAAATATAAGATCTGGACTGATGGTTTAAGAAGATCACTATCTGATGGTCCATTCAAATATTACATTCAACTAATTAAACTCCCTTGCTGGATAATAAATAGAGTGACATACTGTCTTTCCATAGGTTTAAAGAAGGAAGTACTTGAGCCAAACAATCAACAGGCCCCATACGGGGGCGTCACACGTGTACTAATATGTCTGTTTTCTAACAATCCCATCAACATTTAGGATTTCTATTTATTTATCGTTTTTAATCATTTGATGGCTTTGAGATAAAACCTCAAAGTTACTTTAATTTTCATTTTTCTTATCATTAATGACTGGGAGCAATCTTATACTACGCAACAATAGGATTGTTGATCATATACTTCTCTTCTGAAAATTTTTTTTCATATCCATTAACCATATATACATATATAGGCAGGTAGATATGGGCATGTTTATAATATACATTTATAATATACTGAGCCATAATGCATATATTTTTATATACACATATATACATCCAAACATATATTCACATAAATGTGTGCATGTATAGACATATAGCTGCATGCGCATATGTATATACTTATATACAAATAAATGGTCAAAATCAAATAAAAGTTTATATATATACATATATACATAAAGATGTGTTGTTATTCGATTCTGGATTATTTTTTCACCTGGAAGAATTTTATTATTTTATTTATTTCTATAAAATTGCCCCTTGCACAGTTGAATTTTTATAGTACTCTCTGTACATTAATGAAGGTGACAGTCATTTTTATCATATTGACACTATTAGCCATGAATATCAAGGAGCTCTTCAATTATTTGTTTATTTTTGTAATTAATATTTTATAGTTGCTTTTACCTAATAGGTATGTCCTAGTGGTTAATTATCAGTTGCTTTATGTAATTTGTAGTTTTTTTTAATAGTTTTTTTTCCTTTTCATCGTTTATAACATGTTATTATTGTAAAGAAGTATTGTAAAGAAATCCTAATGATTTTGTGAATAAATTTTGTGCCTGTCACTTTACTGGTGCTATTAATAATTTTCTTTGCTGATTCTCTGGGGTTTTCTAAGTATTTCAATCATCAAACTCAAATACACAAATGCATCTATTAGCTCATCAATTCTGGGGTTCCTTCCAACAGTGTGAATCATAACCAATCCATGTCTCCCAATCCTGTGCAAGTCCTATGCATTTTATTTCATTAGTTTATCACAGGGAGTTCACACAATATGTTGCAGAACTTCTTGCAGGTTTCTTCTGACATAGCAAGAATACTAGCTGACTGGAGCAGCTAGGTGATGCAGTTGATAGAGCTCTGGCCTTGGAATCAGGAGGACCTGAGTTTAAATCTGGCCTCAGACACTTGACACTTACTAGCTGTGTGACCCTGGGCAAGTCACTTAACCCCATTCCCTGGCCAAAAAGAAAAAAAAAGAATATTAGCTGATCATTCTACTTTCCCATCTATCCTCCTTAACCTTCACTACATGATCAGTCCATCTTTTTTTTTCCTTTAAGACATTTCCTTGATGATATATTTTATTTCTGCTTCTCCTCAAAGTTCGTAATTAGTTGTATGTCAGAGACGTTTCTTACCAACTATGTAACTCTCCGTTGTCAAGTCATCTGCAAACTCCCATGTCATCTGGAAATGTCATATCTTCTTGTCTAATGAATGTATCTTTAATTTTTCCCTCACCTCATTGCTATAGCTAGCATTTCTAGATTTATGTCAGACTGCTTAGCTCCTCAACAGTATTCCTCCCCTTACACTATTGCTTTTCATTTTGTCTCCATGTCTCTAGTGCCCAGAACAACGCATCACCGTTGATCAACAAGCATTGATTGAATGTCTACTCTGTGCTCGGCACTGTGCTACCTGCTGGGGACACAACTATAGTACATGAAACAATTCCTATTTGCAAGGAGCAAGCATTCTAACTGAGGATAAGAAATAACGTTTTTAAGCTCTTATTTTGTGCCAGGCACCACACCAAGTACTGCAGATATAAATACAAAAAGAAAAAATATATCTGATATCACAAAGCATGTACACACATATGTATATGTATACATGTATACATGTATACATATACATGTATAAATGTATATATATATATTCTAATATGTAGTAGGTGCTTAATAAATGCTTTTGGATTGAATGAATGAAATATACTACTGCTTGATTACACATGTATCTCTTAATTGCTCTTTGTATCATTTGCTACCTTGTAACTTACCTTTAGTAAAGGGAGGAGAAGGTGATGAGCATTTACACAGTGCTTACTATGTGCCAGATGCTATGCTAAGTGCTTTATAAATATTCTGTTTTGATTCTCACAACAGCCCTGAGTGGGAGATATTGTTATTATCCCCATTTTACAGTTGAGGCAACTAAAGCAGATAACAAGTGAGTGACATGCCCAGGGTCATGCAGATAGTAAATGTCTGAGGTTCAGCTTTTTATGCACTGTACGACCTAGCTACCTAGCTGCCAAACACGTATAATCACAGAATTGAGAATGAGAGAAAACAAATGAACCCACGCATAGACAAAGTTATCAATGATTCAGTACTCAAACTGATCTGTGATTAATTGATCTGGAAATTCCCCCTCCCTCTCAGTGATGCAGCCCAAAGCCAATGCTTGCCCATTCTATAAGACTCTTTCCCCATCTTCCTATAAGAAGGTTAATTGAACACAATTTAGGGGAAATATGAAAGGAAAAAATCATATGGTAAAACATAAGAAATCTTGAATCTATTGGGTTTCTGTCTTTAATGGCAAACACCTGTACTTAAGTCCTGAAATCAAACAATTTCATAGGCATTTCTGCCATCTTCGGTACTCGTCCCCTGAAGAAATCAATTCTATAGTCATATTTGTCATATTTATCAGTATATCTTGAAATTGATTCATTCACAATTCTATAATGAATCAAACAATAGAAATAAAAGTGCATTTTTCAGCTTGGTAGAAGATTCATAATGTTTAATTTCATGCCAAATTACCACCGATTTTTAATGAATAGAAAATTCTTACCAGTTCAAGATCTGTTTGGAGATAAAACTCTCTTATTCTGACAAAAGCCTGGAGAAATGGAGGTGGATTTTCTTCTTGGGATCCAAATCCGCCCTTTAGAAGGATAAATAGCAAAGTTCTGAGAGGAAATATCAGTCTCTTGAAGGTCTGTGGATAGCAGGGTAACAGGATTGATAGGCCATGGGGTGAACCCAAGGGCCAAATACTTAAATATTCCTACTAGCTCTCTGTTACCTGGGGTACCCTGCCTTTCCACCTCAGCTTAATTTTCCTATCATTAAAATGGGGATAATCAAATAACTCTTCCTTATAGGATAAGTTAGGTGTATTTTAATTTTTTTTTTTCAGAGATAGTCCCATCAATCAACAAGTAATTTGGAAGATCCACAAATATCATAAATAGCAGTATTCTTAGCTTTTGGGATAAGTGTAAGCACAGACTCTGACTTCAAGGAGCTAAAAAGAATAAAAAGCATATAATCAACAGAAATCTATACTATAATTACAAGATGTGCACTAAAGGGAAGGGTGGGTCCAAAATTATGTCAGAGGCTACCCCAGCAGGACAAAAATAAGTAAATTTCCTTGTGTGGTTTGCCCACTCTCAAATCTACTTAAAATGTCAGCCAAATGAATGCCTCATAAATCTTGTACTTTGCGGTCCAATTTTCCCACTGTCTGGAGTTGGCTACCCCACATCCAGAACTCTGATTGATGACCTCCTTCTTTAAATAAAGAAAAAGACATGATGGTGTCATGGAACTAGAGGAAGAATGGACTGTTGTAATGGCCCTCTAATTGGGTTTCCTGATTCTAGCTGGTCCCCTTTACAATCCCACCTCCACCCATTTGGTGCTATAGCCTTCCTGAGTCAGAGCTACGACTTAGAAAGGTTACTTCCCTCTCAGTGTCTTTCAATAGATTTCCCTAAAGGGTAAGTGGTCAAAGACTGGAAGAAGAACAATTTTTCAGAAAAGTAAATGCAAATAATAAACTGTACTATGAAGAACATCTCCCAAATCACTAAAAATGAGAGAAATGCTAATTAGAACGACTATGAAGTTTCAATTTATACCATCAAATTCACAAAGAAGGTTAAAAAAAACCCTCAATAGTTAATGTTGGAATGATGGGGCAAGACAGACACACTGATATGCTATTGGTGGAGCTATGAATTAGTCCAACCGTGACAAATTGGAATTAAATGAGAAAAATAATTAACCCATTCATACCCTGCCACCCAGCAACTTCACTCCTTGGCATGTGCCCAAATGAGGTCAATGACAGAAAGAAAGGTTGATATATTTGTTGTATTATTCTTTGTTGTAAAAAGAAAAAAAAATAAAAGGATATCTCTCAAATGGAGAATGGCTGAACAAACTGTGAAATGTAAATGTGCCTCCTCTGGCCAAAATGTTCCCTGACTACCAGTCCCCTCTATATGGTCTCCTCCATTGGAATTTAAGGTCTCTGAGGGCAGGGATTACCTTTTTTTTTTTATATATTTGTATCCTCAATATTAAACAGTGCCGTGAACATAGTAAATGCTTAACAAATCACTCAAATCAATGAGAAAAGCCACCTTTTTCTACTAGTCTCCTGCCTCCTTTCTTTGCTCTCGCAAAAACAACAGACAAAACAAAACAAAACATAACAAAACAAAACAAAACAAAACAAAACAAAGCCCGAAACAAAGATTAGTCCAACAGGTTTTAATAGGCAAACCTTTTCATTTAGTGAAATCATTTCTCCCAGTTGTCCCATCCCTGTAGGACAGGAGATTCCATCTCTGATGGAAAACAGTTCTAACCAGTTCTAACTCAGGAATTGAGGGTTCGAACTTAGAATGGATGGGAGCATATTTGCCTAGCAGGGGTGCAGCCCTAGCCTTGCTCATTCCCCAGTCTCCTCTCCGACTGTGGGGAGAATTGGGCAGGACTCTAATGTCTGGCTAATGAGGATGATTAAAACCAAGCAATTACTCATCCTTGGAGAAAATGTCCAATACAAAATATAATCTTTATTATCTGTGAGCTTTTCATTAAGGGAGTTTGCAAGAATGAGAGACCCCCATGATGTATGGAGGGCAAAGTTCTCCTGAATTGCAAAGTACTTCCCTCACCAAAGGGGGAATAAAAACAACACCACAAAACAAACACAAGCCATTGGACTGTAGACTTTCAATAGTTTTCTAAGGGATGATGTATTCTTATAGTGATCCCCAAAGGGCTGGGATCTTGGCTCTGTTCTGGCAAGAAGATTTTCCATTAAGTCTAAATAAGGTGTTTTCTTTTTGCACATGAAATCCTGTAAAAATTTGATTAATGTTGTGCTGCCTTGTTCTAGGGTCAGGGCAGACCCTGCTCTACTCATGACATGTAGTTAATGAATTTACATTGACTAAGCCATACACCACTAAAGATTTCCCTGCCAAGATTAATATTCAGAAAGATGAGGACACATTTGTTCGATATACGACTTTACTTTGAACCAACCACATGCTGGTATGAGATTTCAGGTCTTTGAAGTGCCCCTGACATGCAGGGAGAGAAAAATCATTTTGACTATTTCACCATTGGGTATTATTTCTGACTTTCAATGTTTGTATTCTCCTTATTTTGGTCTATTGGCTAGACCTTTGATTCACTGCTTTTCATGACCTTTCATAAGTTCTAACAAGCTTACCTATATGGTTCTGTCCCATGTCTTGAATGTGACTGAGAGAGTACATGGGATACATTTTCTCCCTCTGCTTCCTCCACAGAATCTCTACACTGTTCACAATTCTCTAACCCCATCTTGACTACCAGTTTATGGGCCCTTCTATTCCCTGTCTTGTGCCTCCAGCCTTTTGTTCAACTCTTTTCCCAGAATTTAATACTCATTTCTGTCCATGGTCCTAGCAGTGACATATGTCTTTCACTGTAACCATTAAAAACTTTTTATTGGGATCCTATTCACTGCCTACTAGTTAAATCACTGATCAACTCATACACGCGATGGTTGACTTTCTTGGCAAAGCACAGTTTTAGGATTGGAAGTTCTGGAAAATATATACTCTGCACAATATGGATTCGATTCATTCCCATCATTTGGACCTGAGGCTGTGGCTTTTACTGAGGAGAAATTAAAATGAAATCTAATTTGCATTTTCTACCTGGCTGTATTTTCAGGAGTGAAGAAACTAAACAGGCCTTTTGCATGAACAGGGTTGAAATTTCTTCTGGTACTTCACAAGCTGCTGAATTCTACCTATGGGACAGACTATTTTTGCCTTAGGCTCCAGATTTGGAGTATTATGGAGAGCTAAAGGTAGTATTGTGTAATGTGGAGTTTGGTACATGGCGAAATCACCAAAGATGGCATTATCCACCTGGAAGTCTTAGGGGACTCCTTTTAACTTGAAAAGGCATAGATATTTTGCTCTGTCTTACCACATGGTGGGAGACAACCTTTTCCCGCTGGTTAAAATTGTTGGGATCTCTAAAACTCCTGACTCAGCAGAGGCTGGGGTTTTTGTTATAATTTTGTTTGAGAGTGAAGGACTTCAGCTATGCAGGCAGAGGCAGTAGGTTGGGGGTGGGTAGGGGGAACAGTAACAGCACCTACTTCCAACCACCTGGTGGGCTAATGCGGAATATCCACCTGAAAAAAGTCCCATAGCATTTTCTACTTGGGTGACACCATCTTAAATGGTCTAGGTGTATACCAAACCCTCATTACACTTGGCCCTCATATTAGTTCCTGTCCTAAAGCACCAGTGTGTGACCAGAGCTGGATAGAGGTTGGGCGAATGGACTCAACTTGATCAAAAAGAGATCGCCTATATCTTTGACTTATCTAAGAAAGCCTCTACTTCTTTGGAGTCCAGTCAATGACATACAAATAACACAGGAAGAGGCCCGAGACCTCATTTTTATGTTTGTAAAAAGTGAAGGGGGGTGGAGTAGACCTATACCTAAATCATGAAATGTCGCCTCTCACATAGAATGGTGGAAAAAAAAGGAAAGAAAATTCTGTAGTAATGGACATTGATCAGCTGATTGTCTGATAATGGTAGTTCTCTGTTCAGCGGGCTGATTGTTCTTTCCATGGTTCATCTTAATGAAAAGAGGATGCTACCAAAAGCTCAGAAAGAAGAGTAACAAGGTTGGTGTACTAGAAAGTGTTGAATTTGATAGGCAAGGTATTTCACCTATATAGGCCTCAGTTTCTTCATCTATAAAATGGGGGAGGGGTGGCTGTACCAGTTCTAAATCTGCGGTCCTCTTTCTCTGTCTCCACCCATTTTGGTCATGTATCCAGTTTTAAGTTATTATAGTGGAAAGCAGACTAGATTTGAAATCAGAAGACCCAATTTCTACTTCAAGCTCTTCCCCTAACTAGCTGTGTGGCTTTTGGGCAAGTCCTTTGAATTCTTTGGGCCTTGGTTTACCCACCTGTTAAATAAAGAGTTGTAATAGTTTACTTCCAGATTTAGCATTTTAGGGTTCTCTAAAAGTGTAACTCAAGCCTGAGGTCCTGGAGAGGAAACAAAGGGAAGAAAAGTCCAGTTTCAATTCTGGCCCCCATTCCAGGTAAAGAGCAAGAGAGCAAACCTAAGTTCTCTTTGAGGGAAAAGCAAGAGGAAAAGAAATACAGCCCTGCCTTAGCCAAACAAATTCAGCAAGGCCAAGAGAAGCAAGAACCATAACTCTGTGTGTGTGTGTGTGTGTGTGTGTGTGTGTGTGTGTGTGTGTACATGTGTGGCCAAGTTTGGGAGGGGGCCCCATTTCCCAGAGGGTGGCTTAGCATTTCAAAGTTTGAGCATTAATAATAAAGAGAAGAGAATCACATTTTACTTTTCAGTAGATGACAAACTTTATTAAAGACAAGGAAGGAAATAGATGAATCTTGATTTTTCTCACAGTCCCTTATAAGGCAGGCAGCATGAAGGAGAGGTTGTATCTGACTGGCATACACTTCACTTCACTGTGGTGTAACGGGAGGGAGATGAAGTTTTCATTTTTTATAAAAACCACAAACTTCAGCAAGTTTTGGATGGAAAACCTCTGAATGCAAAATCATGCCAGCACAATGTGATTTTAAAAAATAATTATTGATTTCACTCTCAAAATCTGAGCCCTGGGCTAAAACGCTAAAAAAACCCAAAGCAAGAGACTAAAAAAGCAAACTCTGCTAGAAGGAGCAGAGCATATTGGAGACAATTTAGGACATGAAGTCAGAGAACCAGTGTGCTATCCCCTTCTCTGACAGAGTTGTAATAGACTTTCTCTCCTTCAGTGTATTCCTCCCAACTCACTCCAAAGATATATATATATATATATATATATATATGTATGTATGTATGTATGTATGTATGTATCTATATATATATGTATGTATGTATGTATGTATATGCTAGTATTTATACAGAACTTTAAGGTTTGCAAAGCACTTTACAAATATAATTTCATTTTATTCTCATAACAGCCTTGGGTGAGAGGGGAGAGATGTTATTATCCTCTTTTTACAGATGAGGAAACTGAGGCAAACAGAGATTAAGTAACTTGACCGGGGTCACACAGCTAGTAAGTGTCAGAGGCTGGATTTGAACTCAAGTCTTCTGGCTCCAATCCAAGTGTTTTATGCACTATGGCACCACCTAGCTATGTATTTTGTGACAAAGTGGCCCTTTGTGTATTTCAACTTGGTTTCATTCTTCTATAAATTTTGGGTTAGACAAGAAGGATCACACATAGTTGATCTAGGTTCTACAGTCCCTTGGGAATGGGTCTGCATGATGTTTTGGCCACAATTAGTTGTTTGTTGTTGTTGTTTTTTCATCTATGGCTAAGAATGAAATTTTGATTTCAGGTCCACAGCTTAAAGTATAGGAATAATAGACTCAGGTCAGGGATGGAGTGCACCTAACAAGGAGAGGGAAAATGAGGCAGAAGGGCCACTGTGGCTTACCTTTCTCTGTTGGTGTCTATCTCATGTCTTTGTCAGAGGGTCTCTCTACTGTCATTTATATTATAGTTTGAAGACAATGAGAAATTGATATCAAAAGAAGAAAAGATTACTATTATCCTATAGGCAGACTCATAAGACAATTCCCAAACCATTTCAGCTTAGTTCTTCTGTGCCTTTTTAAACAATATTTTTCCCTTTCCTGTACCTTATTGACTAAAGATTCATAGACTAAAGATTCATACAGCCCTCCATGAATAGTGGCCACATGATTTCAAAGCCTTCTGATTTATTTCTGTGAGGAAATGGTATCTTTCTGCAGGGCATAATGCCTTTCAGCTGTTGAATGTAATTCTCTAGGATATGGGTTAACTTTGACATACAATTGATTCAAATTAGTCTCCATGTATCACCATGGGATGTGTGCATACAAAATGTGGATCTATGCAAATTTAGTGCCATCATCTCCCGTGTGTTCTCTAAGTGGGCTTTAGGTTAAGGTCATGCTTCTTGGATTTAGAGATTTGATTGGATCCTTTGGAGTGTGAGCTTCATTCAAGATGGCTCCCACAGTTGAGCCCATATTAATTCCCTTAGTTTACCCAACAAAGGGAAAAGGTTTTGTTTTGTTTTTGTGGAGTTTCCTCAATGGTCCGTTTGCTTGTAGTTGGATTGTTTTATCTTGGGGTACCACGAGCAGAAATGCTGGGCAACATCACTAGGGATCACTAGGCTTCTTATTTTTTTCTCCATCCCCCAGAAAAATGTATAGGCATCTGCCAGCCCCTTAAGCACTTGCACCTACCAGCTCCTCTGTGAAATGACAAGGTTTATGGTGACTGTGTGTATTATTTATTGAGTGCCAACAGCACACTCTGCTCAATACAAGACACTAGACAGATTGAGTTCCTGCCTGGGGGTGGCAATCCGTTTTTTGTGGGTTTACAGTAGAGATGTTTTTGTGAGTTATTTTTCTCATAACAGGTGGGGACAAATCTTGTTCAGGGTATTCTCCTAGTGTGACACCATCTTGCAAATTTCCCCAAGCAATGAGCCAATTATAAGAGATGTTTGTATGGGAACTTGACTGATTCTCCAAAAGAAAAGTCAATCCCATTGGGACATTACTCCAGAATATCGAACAGTGGAGAGCTAGATATTTTTCATTAGATATTTTTTGTTACGTGGCCAAAATATTTAGGAGATGAAAGTGTTAATGTTAACAGGACCTGTTATTTATTATTATGTAAATGATGGGAATGTGGTTTGAACTCTAAAATCATCTTAATCACTTCCAATTATTGCATAAGACTATAAATTTAGAGCTGGGAGTGATCCTAGAGGCTGCAAAACCAAGGTCAAGAAAGATTAAATGGTTTTCCCAAAGTCACACAGGGAGTGATTGTCAGAGCTGGGATTTGAACCTTTGATTCCAAATTCAATGTGATTTTCACCGTAGAATGCTATTTCCCATATATAGCTCTTTACCATTTTCAAAAGGCTTCCACAGGCATGATTTCATTTAATGCTCATAAGGAAAGAGTAATTGCCTCCAAATGAAGAAACTGAGGCTCACAGATGTTAACCCAGCTAGTAAATTATGAAGGCAGAACACAGATCCTGTTCTTCTGACTGTAAGCTCAGTGGGCACTTGACTGTACAATGCTCTCTTGCTCATGCTTGGAAAACATACAGGAATGACTGACAATGAATGGCGGCAGGAAGGACTCACTCTAATTCAAATGGAGGATACTTTTGCAGTATGACCCCCATTTAGGAAGCACTAAAACCGTTGTTTTAACATTCATTAGATCAGTGGTATCAAACTCCCATAGAAATGGAGGGCTAAACCATCCATAAGAATCTCTGCTGGCCTTAGGAAACCACACATTAACACGATATCTGTTCTATTGAATTTTAATTTATTTTCTTTAATATTTCCCAATTACACTTTAATCTGGTTCAGGCCACTTTCAGTCAACCAGCATATTTGACACCTTGGCTTTGGATGTCCGTGAACTCCTACTGGGAGGTCAGGTTTCCTGGGCTATTGAGAGTTGGCAGTCCGTGAGAATGGTCAGTAGATCATTTTTGCAGTCTAGCACCAATTTGAATCATGAAATGTTTATTCTGGCAAAGACTTTAGAGATGATTTAGTCAAACTCCACCATTAGACAAATGACGAAACTGACGAACAAGGGAGACATAGCCTGCCCTGCAGTACATAGCTCCTTTATTGAGGGGTGACATATTGCAGCCAGGAGAGTGCCAGGAAGAACTGGGTTCAAATCCTGCCCCTACACTTACCACCTGTGTGAATCCTTACAAATCACTTAACCTCTCTCACTCTCAGTTTCTTATCCATAAAAATTGGAATAATCATAATGATAATAGTAATAGTAACTAGCATTTATACAGCACTTTAAGGTTTATAAAGTGCTTTACAAACATTGTCTCATTTCATCCTCACAAGAAACCTGAAAGGTAGGTGCTATTATTATCCCCATTTTATAGATGAAGAAACTGAGGCAAATAAGGGGGTGGGAAGGGAAAGGGAAAAAACATTTATTAAATGTCTACCATGTGCCATGCACTGTGCTAACCACTCTATAAATATTATCTTATTTGATCCTCACAACAACTCTGGGAGGTAGGTGATATTATGATCCCCATTTTACATTTGAAGAAACTGAGGCAGATAGCAGTTAAGTGACTTACTCAGGGTCACATAGCTAATAAACATCTGATGCTGTGTTATTATATGTACACATATAATATCTACCTCAGTGGGTTACCATGAGGTTCATATGAGATAATGGATTTCAGCACTGAGTTAACCTTAAAGCACTACATAAGAGTTAATTTTTACTATTAATGCCAGACCTAGAACACAAGTCACCTCAGAGCTCAGATGGGCATTACTCCTTACAGTTGAAGGTAAGAACCTTTAAAAAAGAAAATAAGAAACAGAGAGAAGAACTAGTGAAGAATGAAGCATTGACGAATGTCGTGAAGCATTCTAGACCACTGTATAAGATAAAGGAAATCGTCTTTGGTCAGGGATGGGATCATTCTAATGAGTGTTGGAAAGAACTGACTGAATTGATTATGAACATTTTAAACTGAAACAGTTTTAGGGAAGAGAAAAAAAGTATTTAGATATAGCAACTAAGTCATATGCCATAAGGGGTATAAAGCATATCATATGAAGAATACCTGAGAATGTGCTTAGTAATTCAAAGAAACATGGTAGAAAGAAGCGCATGAACAATGATCAGATCATGTTGATGGAAGGGTATGGTCAAAAGGAAAAGATAAGACAAAATAGGAGTCAGAATAGCATTATATATCATGAAGCATTGATTAAGAGCTGGAAAACACTCTAAAGGACATTGGAATATCTATATGGAAATTCAGGAATTTGAAGACATTGGCACGGTGGTGACCATGGATGAAAGTGAGGATTCAGTGACAGCAAAACAGAGGGGGGTCCATGAAGGGGGTATAGAGCTTTGCCAAAAGGAAGAAATAGATGATGAGTCCCCTATACAAATAACAGAGGAATACAGATACAGTTGGAACAGAGGCAGGATGTAGTTCTGTTGAGGAGACTTCAAGTATTTAGGCATTTACTAGAGGTCTCTTTCTGCTAAAAGATGATGCTGTGTTTTGATGTTTATGTTTAAGAAAATAGAGGAAGAAATAAGGGGAACTTCTATTCTGGACATCATTCATCCTAATAAGCAGAAACTGTTTGGTGAAGTAGAAATAACAGGGACTTTGGGATGTGGTGAGCATGACCCTTTAGACTTTACATTTAATAAGGATACTATCATACCTAGTCTAGCGTGCATTTTAGACTTAATGAGATAGCTTTCAAAGAGTTGAGATAAGATGCTATAGCATGAGACTCTAAAAGAGAAATAAGATCAAAGGGATAGGAAGTTTTCAAGAATTAGATTCGGATGATACAGTCAAAATTGATTTACATTCTTTCTCAATGATCAAGCATTTGTATTTTTTCTCTCCTGCCTCTTGCTACCCCCTGAAAAAAAGAAAAAAAAAAGTAATAATCCTTGTATGACATTTGTGGGAAACTAGATGACATAGTGGATAGACTGCTGGGCCTGGAGTTAGGAAGACTCCTCTTCATGATTTCAAATCTAGCTTCAGACACTTAATAGTTGTGCGACCCTAGGCAAGTCATTTAACCCTGTTTGCCTCAGTTCTTCATCTGTAAAATGAGCTGGAGAAGGAAATGGCAAACCACTCCAGTATCTTTGCCAAGAAAACCCAAATGGGGCCATGAAGAGTGGGACATGACTGGAAGCTAACTCATGCATACATCAGATAGTCATGGTGAAGCAAAACAAATTCCTGTGTCCAAAAATGCATTTCTCCTTCTGCATATTAATCCATTATCTTTAGTTATGAGGTGGGCAGCATTCTTCTTTATTGGCCATTGTTCTCTGGAATCAATGGGTTAGTAAGAATTCCTAAATCTTTTGGAATTGTCCATTTTCACAATATTGCATTGTTATTGTATAACTTGGTTCTGCTCCCTTTGCCCTGTGTCAATTTATGCAAGTCCTCCCAGATCTCCGTGAAATTGTCTCTTCATTTCTTACAGTCTATTAGTATCCCATTACATTTATATGCCATAGTTTGTCCAGTAATTCTTCAATTAACAGGTATGCCCTTATTGTTCTTTGTCATCACTAAAGGGCCTGATATAAATATTTTTGTACATATATAACATTTTTCTTTTTCTTTGATCTCTTTGCTGTATAGATCTTGTTTTCCTAAGGAAGGGTATTAAGGAGTGAGGAGAAATGAGGTGTGTTTGAAGGCATTGATGTAGTTACACAGGGAGCCTATCAAGGAAGCAATATAAATGTAGAGAACACAGATTACAAGAAACCAAAAAAAAACAAAAAACAAAAAACAAATAAACCCTGTTAACTGTAGGGGAGGAAATGTGGCAAGAGGCTACAAAAATAATGTAAAAAATGCCAAGGTCTATTATAGGCTTGGACTAAATGCTATGGATAACACCAACAATAGCAAAAATGTTTTTTGAGTTATGTAGGAGTCAAGAAGAAGATCAATCAGTCAACAAGTATCTATTAAGATCCTACTATGTGCCAGGCACTGGAGATTCATTTTTTTCTTTGGGAATGAAACAAACCCTACTCACAAGGAACTTACATTCTAATAAGGAAGACAACCAGTATATATAAAAATACATACAGCCAAAATATAAAGTTGTAAGTAATTTTCGATGTGGTCTGACCATGTGACTCCTCAGTGATTTCCTATTATCTCAGAAAATATAAATTCCTTTTTCAGAAAAGGTAGAAGATGGTTCTTTAACTATATCTTAGAGGGAAAAAAGGACTGTGTTAGGTGTAGATGAGGAGGGAGTGCCTTCTAGGCATGGAGAATGGCCAAGGAAAAAGGTTTGGAGATGGGAGAAGGATGTATTATTGTGAGGAACGAAGGAGAATTCAGTTTGGTTAAATCTCTGAGTGCTTGAAGGAGAATAGGGCTTGAAAGACTGGTTGGGGCTAGGTTTTACAGGGCTTGAAAAGCTAAACAAAGGAATTTATATTTTCTCTTAGAGATAATAGGAAACCATCGAGGAGTCACATGGTCAGACCACATGGAAAATTACTTTGGTAGCATTAGGTAGGATGGACTGGAACTGTGAGAGACCTAAAAGAGAGGGACCAACTAGGAATCTGCCACAATAATATAGGCTGGAAATGGTTAAGATGGAAGCCATGTGAGTGTAGTCAGGTGTAAGAGATACTGTGAGGTTAGGGCAAGACTCAACAATTGATTGGATACGTAGGGTGAGGGAGAATGAAGAGACCAGGGTAGGGCTGAGATTACAAATCTGAGACGCTAGCCCAATAGGATTGCCTTTGACAGAAATGGAGAAGTTCGGAAGAGGTGGGGGAGGGTTTAGAAGGAAAGAAAATCAGTTCCGTTTTAGACGTGTTGAGTTTAAAGACTTCTCTGGGGCATCTGGTTGGAAATGTCCAATAGGCAATTGACGATGTGAGACAGAAGCTCAGGGGAGACACTCCTGCTTACATTGGATGGGAAGATGACAGGCGAGGATGGAAAGGTGGCCAAATTATTACATTCAAATTTTGCCTCTGTTTTGTAGACTAAGGAGAAGAGTTTTCAGAATAAGAACAGAAAAAAAAAAGTTTGAGTTGAATCACAAAGTCAGCAAAAAAAGGGTGAAAGCACACTTGATTGCTTTTAGCACTTTTAAGTTCCTGGCCTACACAAACTATACCCACAGCACAGAAAGAACTTGCACGTGTCCTCAGTATTAAAAAAAATTAAGAGCTTGCATATATCCCTGATTTTTTTTTGGAAAAAAAAAAAAAGTGTGCCTGAGGCAGGCGAAAGCAGCTACCTCAGACTATAGGGCCTTAAGTTGATTGCTGGTAAAACTCCAGAATGGAATATTAAGTTGGTCATTTGTGAGCACTTTGAAAAGGGAGGACATGACCAAGAAAAGCTAGCATTGGTTCATTAGGCTATACAAAACACACTTAATTTTTGACAAGTTTACTGGACCAAAACATTAGGGAAATATCTGGTTTTCAATAAGGCAGTGGACAAAGTTTCCTATGCTATCCTTATGGACACCATTAAAGACACATTGCAAGGATGAATATACAATTAATTTGGTTTAGAAATAGTTGACTCTCTAGACTGTAACTGGAGTCTCATGATGGAGACATGCCCCAGTGGAGTTCCTCAGGGCTCTCTGCCCATTTCCCTTTCCTGTTCAATATTGTCCTTAATGACTCAGATGCAGGCATAGATAATGTTTCTTAAATGTTTTTGCTTTCATGAAGCCAGGTGGGTAGGTTTACACCCTGGGTGACAGAATCAAGATCTTGAAAGATTTTCGGTTGTTTGGAATGTTGGGGTTGAAACTAAAAAGATGAAATTTAATTAGGAATAACCGCAATGCCCTTGACAACAGCCAAAAAAAAGCAAAACCAACAAACACCTGTATGAATATAGAATGGGAGGAATATGGCTAGAAAGCATCTCATGTTAAAGAAATCTAGGGGTTTTAGTACACTTTAAGGGCCATAGGGGTTAGAAGAGGAATTAGGCTTGGTTTTCCTTGTCTTGGAAGGCAGAACTGAAACCAATGAGTAGAAATGAGAGGGAGGATGATTGTGTCTCAACATAAGGAAAAAACAGCTAATAATTTAGAGCTATGCAAAAATAGAATGGGCCACTTCAAGGGGGTAGTGTTTTTACCATCACTGAAACTTTCAAAGGCAATGGTGATCAGGGAGATCACAGAGGAGATTCACTATTTGGGTAAAGAGTTAAGACTATGAGATCTTTGAAGTCTTTTAATTTACAATTTTAATATGTTCTTTCTAGTACACTGCACTACCACAAGAAGTGGGGAATTCTCCTTCCTTGGAGGTCTTCAGGAAGAGGAAAAAAGGAAGGAAGCAAGTGTTTATTAAGCTCCTACTGTGTGCCAGGCATTATGCTAGGCAATTTATGAATACTACTTCATTTAATCTTCACAACAACCCTTCCAGATAGGTGCTATCATTATCCCCATTTTACAGTGGAGGAAACTGAGGCAGACAGAGGTTAAGTAACTTGGATAGGGTCACACAGCTAATAAGTGACTTAGGCTAGAGTTGAACTCAGGTCTTCTTGACTCCAAGCCCAGCATTCTGTCCATGGAGTCCCCTGGCTGTCTCTATCCAGAGGCTAGATAACGGCTTATCCAGGTTTGCCTTAGTTTCCTCATCTGTAAAATGAGCTGGAGAAAGAAATGACAAACCTTTCCAGTATCTCTGCCAAGAACCCTCTCCACCCACCGATAGGGTCACAAAGAGTCAGACAAGACTGAAAAAATGACTGAAGAGCCACAACCATATTAAAATATATTTATTGTAATTTTTAAACATTATATTTTTATCTTCACTCCTCTCTTTGTCTTCAATATTTCCTTCCCTCCCCCCCAACATCATGATAATAGTCTGTTCTCAGGTTTTGTATCATCCAAATTAGGGGGAAAGTATGGCTTAGGTATTTGTACAAATGCAGTAGTTCCTTGTGGCTACTTTTGGCTTAGGCCCTTCCATACACCTTTGACTTTTCTTTCTTAACCCCTCTTCAGCTGATCTGAAAGAACCAAGAAGGCTAGATTCTCCTACTTAACCTTATATTGGTTTATTTCCGTACCATCTGGGGTACGCTTCTGTTTCTTTGGTGTCCTCAGACACTATTGACTAGCTATGCCTATGTAACGGTGAGCATTTCCCTGGTAAATAGTTTATGAGGCATTCTCACTCTCACCCCTGCTTAGATAACACAATACCCTTATCACTCTGGGCATTTCTGAGAGTGTTCTGCTAATGGCCTTCCTGATTGTATGAGGCTGTAGGAAGAGCACTGGGTAATGGATCCTATAGCTTCTAAGCTATATGAGAGCACAAAGAAATGGTGCAGCTCTGACACATGCATCCTTAAATCTCTTCCTGGAATGACTAGAATGGATGCCTTTGAAGAAGAGTTGACCAGAGCTTATCTAATTAATGTGGCTATGCTAGAGGGGAGAACAGTATTGTCAATTACCTAACTTTACAAGTTTCTTTGGTTGGCCAAAAACGACTTTCTAAAAATGGGGACAGTTATAGAAGCAGAGAGTGTTCAACATGACAGGATTCCCAAAACACAAATGTAAGAGTTGGAAGGGACCCTAGAACACAGAACATCAAGGCCCTTATAACAGAAAGCATGAGAGCTGGGAGGTCTTTTTCTGTGACCATAGAATGCTGGGTTGCAAGGGTCCTTAGAACATAGAATCTGATCGAAAAACAAGCAATGGCAAATAAAATACCTTTTTATTGATGTCTTGTTTTTTTTATACAGTAGTCATAGGCCCTTTCTTCTCTCTTCCCCAAGGTAGCCTTTTCTTATGATGAAGAAAAACAAAAAATAACAAAACCAACTATCACAAAAAGCATATGCAATATCTTATACCTTTAGGCCCCCACCTCTCCAGGGAAAAGAGTTAGGTGTATTCTACATCTCTTTTCCAAGATTAGTCATTATTATAATGACACAGTAATTAGCTTTTTTTTTTAAAGGTAACTGTTGAAAAATTTAATTGTTTAAAAATTGGAATGTTGAAGCTGGAAGGAAGTAACTTTCTACTTTATCTAGCCCAATCCTTTCATTTTATACCGAGTCACTGAAGCTCAAGGAGATGATCTGACTTTCCAAAGATGACATGACTCATTATTTCTCGTGTTTTCTGAGAATAGAACCCAGATCTCTTGCTCCCAGTCCAGAGTTTAAAGCTGCTTGGAATCCAGACATTCCTCAGATATTTCGGAGAAGAAGGATAGAAATACCTTAAGTATTTTTTTTTTGCAGTAGTATTTTGGGGACGAGACTTTTTAGTGGGCCTTTGGGCTAGTTAACAATGCAGCCTTCCCTCGAATAACTCTTAGCAAAAACCAACAGCTTCTCCCAATTGCATCTACCACTTTAAAATTTAATGTGAAAATGTGGAAGCCCAAGCCAGTGTCTTGTAAATCATGTCATTGGGTTTCTAATGTGTCATTTCTTGAGCCTGAGAAACTAGTGGCTTTAGCTGTCCTTTTGCTCTAGATGCTACTTAATCAAATAGTAAAACAGCTCCTGCCTTTGAGAAAGGAGTAAATCATTTCCCTTTGCTGGCCACGGTCTACTGGCCATTCCCCAAACAGGCTCTGTCCCTGCCTCTATCTTTGCTCATATTGTTCCCTTGATTTGAAATGGCCTTTGCCCTCTACAAAATCCACCTTCATTCAATTCCTTGCCCACATGCCACCGCCTCCATGAAGCCCCTTGGGATTGCTCCTTTCTGAAGTGATTTCTCCCTCCACTAAAGTCCTATGCTTATTACCAGTACTGTTTATGGTTTACTTACCACATGGTGCCTTACAGTAGGATTCTTTGTGTATGGATTTTATCTTTTCAGCAAGAAGGAAGCTGCTCACGGAGGTCAGGAACATGTCCTGGAGAGCAAGTGTGTATGTGCACGTGTGTGTGCCTGGACATACATGCTCAATAACTCCATCTTGATTGATTGTATATCTACCTCAGAACTTACACAACGTCTGATATAGTATAATAATAACTATGGCAAGAAACATTTACATATCAATTTAAGGTTTACTAAGAACTTTATTCCTAACATTTTGTATATTTTTAGACCTGTGTGTATGGGGAGCTCCCACTCTCCATGATACTCATCTGTAACATATTTTTTGACAGTTACCTAAGGCAGTTAGTTAGAGACTGTCTCGTCTGCCATCACACAGGTAGTATTTTTTCAGGCACAAGATCTAGACCCATTTTCCTGACTCCATGGTTGGCCAATTATCCACTATGACAAATAGCCTTTCAACACTGAGTCAGTGTTGACTAGTGATTAGCAGTAATGATTATAAGAAGAAGTCAATTTTGTTCTAGTCTGTTTTGAATTTAGGAAAAAGAGGCATAAGTCAAAGGTCACTTGCCTAGTTAGAATTAATTGATAACTAGATAAAAAATGGATAAAAAAGGATAAAAATGGATTTAAAAAAAAAGATAACAGGGGAAACGTGTCAGTCCCCCATTTTATGCATAAGAAAACTGAAGGCCAGAAAAGGAAAGCAACTTGCCCACAGCTGCCTAGGTAGTAAGTAGCAGGGGCAGTATTCAATCCCAAGTCTTCTGTTTCCAGATCGAATCCAGGGACATAGCAAAATAAGTCAAAACAGAATGCTGTACATAAAGATTCCGCCAACATAATCTTTATGTGTGGCCCCGTTTCCCTCTTTCTAATCTGGGACAATGGTGCTGCACACCTGACGATCAACCAGGAGCTAGGCAACTTTTACAGATCTAAGCAAAGCAAATCTTAGCCACCTTTGAATCCACCAAGCAGAAATGGTAAGTCAGATAAGAATAAATGCAGCTTGGGGATTTTTTTTTTCTCCTTCCTCCCTCTACCACTCAAATCCAATTCACTTGCAAGTCAAGACATCACCCTCCTGATGTCATCGGTCCTTTTCAAGAATGACGGACGAGCAATAACAACAATAACAAAAAGATTTCTGGGTCTCAGTTTCCTCATCTGTAAAATGAGGACATCAGTCTAGATGGTCTTTGAGGTCCCTTCTAGCTTGACATTGAGAAAGGTCTCATTTAATCAGCATAAGGACCTCGCCTGGGAAGTTCAATTTCCAGGTTGCTTTATCTTTAAACATAGATGCCCTGAATAAGCACAGGACAAAGAATGGGAAGTGGAGGGGGGGAAGGCTTTAATTATTCAGATGCCTCCTACTTCCTCATCTTTGGTTTCTGCGTGGGATTTTTTCTCCCGTCTCTCTCCTTTTTTTCCCCCCATGGTGGCTTCTCTATTTGTTTTAAAGGTTTTACGGATGCTTTTGGCTTTAGATCTCAGTCATTTTCAAATATGTCACTCCTCCCTCTAGAATTTAACTTTCTCTTCTAACAAAGAAAAACAATAAAGCAAAAAAAAATTGACACAAAGTGCCTGGTAATGTATGATAATAATAACAATAGCTAGCATTTATTAAGGCTTGCAAAGTGTAGTACATATATTATGTCAACCCTCAATCCTGGGAGGAAGGTGTTATTTTTATTTTCTCTATTTTCCAAATAAGGAAACTGAGGCTAAGAGAGCCTTTAAGTGAGTCACAGCTAGTAAGTGTCTGAAATCAGGTTTGAATTCAGGTTTTCCTGATCCCAAGTCTAGAATTCTTACCCACTGAACCACCTAGCTGTCACATTCTGCCATAGTAGATACCACCTCTCTGCTGAGGGGAGAAAAGTACATTTTGTTGTCTATCCCCTGAGACAGCTTTTCAGTTACTCAGCCCTGGTCTCTTGTAGTTTTCATTTCTTTTATGTTGATGGAATCTTCATGCACGGCCTTCTCCTCATTTAGTCTGTCTCTGCAGAAGACTTGGGTTTGAACATTGCCTCTCCTGCTGCTTACTACCCAGGCAGCCATGAGCAAATTGCTTTACTTTACTGGGCCTCATTTTCCTTATCTATAAAAGGAAGAGATTAGAATAGTGTGATTTCTAAGGTCCCTTTCAGATTAAAATTCTGTGATCCTTAGGACTGAGTTGATCAATAATAATAGCTGATAGCCTGCAAAGAAGCACGATGTACACAAAAAGGCTTTCTTTCATCAAAAGAAGGAAAACCATCTTTATATAAAAGTATGGAGCAAAATTTTGTTATAATGTTGAAATATACATAGCTCCAGGTAATCAAATCTTGATAATAGCATCTTTTAAGTGAATATTGTTACTTTCCCCCCAAAAAAAGTCCCATACAGAGATGTTTAGTTGTACTATTTATAGCATGACAATGTTCCCAATAGTTGTTACATATTCAAGGGTAGGGTTAAAAGCACTCCCACAGAATTTTAGCTTTATGCCTTAACTAGGTGACAACACATCTCAATCATTCAATTTCAGTCATGGGTCTTGGACTAAACTCAAAAAGTCTTTGAAAGCCATTTGATAAAGTGCTAGACAAGGTGTCTGTTTCTATTGGCTGGGGGATTTGGGTTGCTCCTTCTGGATCCTGTTGAAAAGCAAGAGTTATCTAGAATAGGAGAAGTTCCAGAAATGGGAACATTTGGCTTTCTAGCACATCCCTAAGGAAGAAACACCTGAGTGGGGGGAGAAGGGAGGTTCCAGGTTCAGCCAGGTCTCATCCCCTCCCTTCCCTCCCCTCAAATTGACTAGAGAAGGATCTTTAGAACCTTAAAATTTCAGGAAATTTTGAACTTTTCACCAGTATCCTAAATGGTGTCCCTTGTTCCACTTGCTGTGCTTTTAGGGGGAATTTTTTAAGCACTCCACAAATGGGAGAAAAGGACCTCCAGTAATGAGAAGCCATGACTTACCTCTTTGCAACATGCTAAGCTTGAGTCCCTTTCCCCCTGGACATTCTCTATATGTACTTACGGAAGGTCCTAAACCTTCATGGGGATATTTTGGACCAAATGTTCCAATTCTGGCACATTAGTAAATATCCCTTCCTAAAAACTTCATACAACTGTCTGAATAAATGATTCTTAATAGGTTATCTTAGGATAAACCACACCAATAGGGACTATGACATTAGAGAATTGTTATCTGTCTCCTGAGGGGGCTTAGCACAGTGCCTGTATTCTTTTTGGGTCCAAAAAGAACAACAGCTAGTGTATGGGAGTTATGGAGAGTCAGGTTTGGGTTCAGTATAAAGAACTTCCTAATAATTAGAACTATCGGGGGGTGGAGCCAAGATGGCAGAGGGAAAGCAGTGACTTGCTTGAGCTCTCCCGCAAACCCCTCCAAATACCTATAAAAAATAGCTCTAAACACATTCTAAAGCAGCAGAACCCACAAAAAGACAGAGTGAAACAAATTTCCAGCCAAAGACAGCCTGGATGGTTGATCAGAAAGGTATATTGCACCGTGCAGGGAGAGGAGCGCAGCGCGGCTTGGGCGCACATGCCGCAACAACCTGGAGCAGGCCTCAGAGGACTGACTCACAGGCAGCTGTGGCGGTTTCCAGACTTCTCAACCCACGAACACCAAAGACAACTTAGAAGGTCAGTGGGAAAAGTCTGTGACTGCGGTGAGAGAAGGAGCTAGGTCTCAGCCACAAGTCCTAAGCTTGGGCCGTGGCTGCCTCCTGAGCTCCCGGCCCAAAGACTGAGGGGGAATCGACTGGCTGATCAGAGCGGTATTGCAGGGATCTCTTTGCCAGTGCTGAGGCAGGAATCTCTTGCTTTACCAGTGCTTGGATCTGGGTCACAGTTCTGAGGGGAGGTCCTGGGGTGAGGAGGAGTACTGGCATGGTGGAGCTTGTAGTGGTGGTGGAGAGGAAACACCTTGCCCCTTATCATACCACCTTGGAAGAACTGAAAATTTACGGGTCCCTAGAAGTATCTCTGAAAACAGCTGTACAAATCCCCAAAGCTTGGGACAGCACATTCTCCACATTGGAAGCAGGCTTTTACCTTAACAAAGAGTTTAAAACTCAAGTAATTGGCTGGGATCATGATTAAGCAGTGCAAAAAGAGTCACACTATATTATCTTACTTTGGTAACAAAGAAGATCAAAACACACAACCAGAAGAAGACATCAAAGTCAAAGCTCCTACATCCAAAGCCTCCAAGAAGAATATGAATCAGTCCCAGACCTTGGAAGAGCTCAAAAGGGATTTGAAGAAGCAAGTAAGAGAAGTAGAGGAAAAAGTGGGAAGAGAAATGAGAGTGATGCAAGAAAATCATGAAAAACAAGTCAACAGCTTGCTAAAGGAGACCCAAAAAAATACTGAAGAAAATAACACCTTAAAAAATAGTCTAACCCAAATGTCAAAGGAGGTCCAAAAAGCCAATGAGGAGAAGAATGCCTTAAAAAGCAAAATTGGCCAAATGGAAAAGGAAGTCCAAAAGCTTACTCAAGAAAATACTTCCTTAAAAATTAGAATAGAGCAATTGGAAGCTAGTGACTTTATGAGAAATAAAGACGCTGTAAAACAAATCCAAAAGAATGAAAAATTAGAAAACAATGTGAAATATCTCATTGGAAAAACAACTGACCTGGAAAATAGACCCAGGAGAGAGAACTTAAAAATTATTGGACTATCTGAAAGCCGTGTTCAAAAAAAGAGCCTACACATCATCTTTCAAGAAATTATCCAGGAAAACTGCCCTGATATTTTAGAACCAGAGGGCAAAATAGAAATTGAAAGAATCCACCGATCTCCTCCTGAAAGAGATCCCCAAAGGAAAACTCCTAGGAATATTGTAGCCAAATTCCACAGTTCCCAGGTCAAGGAGAAAATATTACAAGCAGCCAGAAAGAAACAATTCAAATATTATGGAAAAACAATCAGGATAACACAAGATTTAGCAGCTTCTACATTAAGGGACCACAGGGCATGGAATATAATATCCCAGAGGGCAAAGGAGATAGGATTACAACCAAGAATCACCTACCCAGCAAAGCTGAGTATAATCCCTCAGGGGGAAAATAGTCATTCAGTGAAATAGAGGACTTTCAGGCATTTTTGATGAAAAGACCAGAGCTGAATAGAAAATTTGACTTTCAAATACAAGACTCAAGTGGAACATGAAGAGTAAACAGGAAAGAGAAATCGTAAGAGACTTATTAAGGTTGAACTGTTTACATTCCTTCATGGAAAGATATTTGCAACTCATGAGACCTTTGTCAGTATTAGGATAGTTGGAAGGAAAGATATGTATAGATAGATAGATAGATAGATAGATAGAGCGTACACGGTGAGTTGAAGATGAAGGGGTCATATTTGGAGAAAAAAAATTAAGGGGTGAGAGAGGATTATATTAGGAGAAGGAGAAAGGGAGAGGTAGAATGGGGTAAATTATCTCACAAAAAAAAACAGGTAAGAAAAGACTCTTACAGTGGAGGGGAAACAGGGGAAAGTGAGAGGGAATGAGTGAATCTTGTTCTCATAGGATTTGACTTAAGGAGGGAATAACATACACACTCAATTGGGTATGGAAATCTGTCTTACCCTACAGGAAAATGGGGGGGGACAAGAGAGTAGGGGGATGATAGAAAGGAGGGCAGATTGGGAAAGGGGGTAACCACAAGCAAATACTTCTGAGGAGGGACAGGGTCAAAAGAAAGAATAGAATAAATGGGGGGGTAGGATAGCATAGAGTTAGTTTTTCACAGCATGTCTACTATGGAAGTGTTTTGCATAACTGCACATGCATGACCTGTATTTAGTTGCTTGCCTTATCAATGAGGGTGGGTGGAGAGGGAGGAAGGGAGAAAATTTGGAACCCAAAGTTTTAAAAACACTTGTTTAAAAAAAATGTTTTCACATGCAACTGGAAAACAAGAAATGCAGGAAATGGGATACAGAAATCTATCCTGCCATACAGGAAAATAGAAGGGGAAGGGGATAAGAGAAGGGGGGGAGAGATAGAAGGGAAGGCAGACTAGGGGAAAGGGTATTCAGAATGCATGCCATCTTGGGGTGGGGGAGGGGCGATATAGGGTGAAAATTTGGAACTCAAAATCTTGTGGAAGTAAATGTTGAAAACTAAAAATAAATAAACAAAAGAAAAAGAAAAAGAAAAAAGAATAGTTAGAACTATCCAGAAATTATTTGAGCTGTCTTATAAGGTAATGAGTTTCCTATCACTAAAGGTGTTCAAGTATGGGTTGGATGATTAGGTATGTTGCGAAAGGGATTGATGCTTTTGGTTGGACTAGCTGACCTGAAAGTTTCATTTCAAATTCAACTGGGGCATTTTCAACTTAAACATTATCCAATCAGGTTTGGAATTATACATATATATATATATATATATATATATATATATATACACAGAGAGAGAGAGAGAGAGAGAGACAGATAGCTATAGATAGATAGATAGATATAGAATATATATGTAATTATATAGATATAGAATTAATCTAAATATTTCACCAAAGAATAATTCCCTCAATCAAATGAGATAATATGTTACAGCACTTTGTAAACCTATTAAGTTCTATATAAATGGTGGCTATTATCATCATTACTATCACAATCATCATCATTATTATTATAATCACTTACATGCAGGAATGTCCTGGAGCCAGGTCTTATTAGTTTGTTTGGTTGTTAAGTTTTCATTGCGAGCATTTACACGTCAGAAATCAGTAAACATTCTAAATCAGAACTCAATGTTTTGTTTTGTTGATTGTTTAGATTTATGAGTGATGTTTTTGTGGTGGTGTTGTTTCAGTCATGTCTGACTCTTGGCTATCCCATTTGGGGTTTTCTTGGCAAAGATACTGGAGTGGTTTGCCATTTCCTTCTCCAGCTCATTTTGCGGATGGTGAAACTGAACAGGGTTAAGTGACTTGCCGAGAGCACTCAACTAGTAAGTATCTGAGGCTGGATTTGAACTCAGGTATTCCTGACTACACTCCATCCACCTAGTTCCCATTAAAGAGATGGGGAAAATGTTAATAATGCAGATTAAACTTAAAAATGTGTCTACATGTGTTTTTTTTTGGAAAGGCGATTGTTAAACATTTACTAGCACACTCCAGTTTAGATGCATCTTTTTCTCTCTCCCCACTATTTCTTCTGATTTCATCTGTAAAGGGAACTCCCTAGCGTGGAAATTTCCTCCACCATTGTGGATTTGTAGCTCCTCTGGGAGGAGCTCTCTGGGGCCACTGAGAGCTTTACTGACTCCCCCGTGGTCACAGAGCTAATACGGATCAGAGAGAAGTTTGGAATCCAGGTCTGACTTCAAGTCTGATTCTTTATCTACTAAATCCTGCTGCCTCTCATTGGTTCTTACATGACAGCAAAAATGTAACATGGGCAGGGTGGGTGTTATCTTCCCCATCTTACAGATGAGGAAACAAGCTTAAAAAAGGTCCTGTGACTTGCTCAGGGACACCTAGTCCATAAATTATAACCTTTGTAGATTCAGGTCTATTGACCTGTCCATCCAGATTTATACATTCAAAATGACCACCCCTTGTTACTCTGAGTAGCCAGTTCTTTGGCTGAATCTTATTTAGACCATCAATGAGCACCTGGCTCTGACCATTTTCCTCTGGCAATGTGTCCGTTCCCTCTCCTACGCTCATTTTTGGGACCCCTTGGCTGAGAATCCATATTTGGGCTGCACTTGAATGGGGGAAGGCAGGAATGAAGGAAGGAAGGAGAGATGGGAGGAGGCTCCTAATGCTGTAGTGGACCAAGCCTAGACTGCAGCGAATAAACCCTCTCTTCCTGCCTTGTGGTCCTTTAATTCTGTTAATCGCCCTAGGTAAAGATTAGCTGCTCTTGTCAATTTAATTCAACTTCAAGCAAAGCAACAAGGTCACAATTTTTTTTCCTCCTCTCTATCTCTCACACTTTTTTTTTTGTTTTTCTTTCTTTTTTTTTTCCCCCAGCCAGCAGGATTGAGTTGTCATGTAGTTCTAATAGGCAGCACAGGGAATCATTAGTCCACCTCAACTCCCTGACTGATGGGCATTTCGCTTCAATCATCTGACTGAGCACTAGTGGCCCGGTTCTATTGACAGGATGTCAGCGCTGAGAGAAGATGCCTTAATCGGCCCAGACACTCACTGCATTGATTTGACAAGTTGCTGTAATGACCTTCTTGTTTTTCTGAAGGATCACTGTTTACTCCAGGAGGTGCTTCTGACGACATGGACGGCATTGTCATGGAAACTATCACTGGGCTGGCGGATGGCCAGTGACATTGATAGGAGACACTGAGTTTTTCAATGAACTGGTCCACTCCAATAATAGTTATCACAGCCTATTAATCAAATCCAACCTGCATAGTAACCAGGAATTAAGGACCAACTTAGCCAGGTCTCTCTTACAATTCCCTTTGCCTCCAAAGCCACTGGACCCTGGGCTCCAGATTTGAGTCTGCCTTCATGGAAGGGAGGGCAAGAAGCAAATCCTTATCTCCCCTTCCCCCACAAAACATAACTGGAAGTTGTTTCTGTTAATTTTCATTGTACACAGGCTGCCTTGTCTTTGTGTTCATGGGACTTCACAGTGAAACAGAGATTCCTGGAGAGGGATCGAGTTATTTCTGCCCTCCTTCCATGAAAAAATGCAGTTCCAAGTGGAAGAAGGAAGGCAGAATGTTGGATAAGGGATTGCAACAGCTCTCTTAGGAGGTGTCTATACATCATCAGGAAGGATTTTGTGGTGAACACGGGAATATGTGCCTACTTTCTTCATAGGATATAAGCTTGTAGATTTAGTGCTGGAAAGGACCTCAGACACTATTGAGTTTAATCACCTCATTTTATAGTTAAGGAAACTGAGGCTTGGGGGGGAAAGTGACAAGCAATTATTTTCAGAGGTAAGATTTGAACCCAGGTCCACTGACACCAGAACCCAAGGGTATTTCCACTTTACTATTCTACCATCTTCCTCTAGTAGCTTTTTCCTAGAGCCCTGATTTGTCAATAACATTGAACGAATATTTGTTGAGCATTCATAGTGAATAAGACTGGTAACAGGTATACAGAAGTCATCTTCACTCATCAGACCAGTGATGATGACCCATTTTCCTTCCTGAGATCAGATTTATATGTACATGGACCAGGACATTACTTACATGGTGTGATTTGAAGGATATCAGGTGGGAAACTTTTGACCAGTCCCACCACTTGCCTTTTCTTCTCACGGCCCACCAGTAGAAGTTCATCATTTTTAGGTCTTGAAGGTTTTTTCCTTCTACAAGGGGCCCCTGTTAAAATGGAAATGGGTCAGGGAAGAGGAATAGCTTGAGATTTATCAACCAAATACTATGGTGATTATCTGACAATCAGATGATTAAGTTCAACAAGCATTTATCGATAACTACTATGTATGAGGAAGGCACTGTGTTAGAAACTGGGGCTACAAAACCGAAATGAAAAAAATGTTGCGTGTCCTTGGGGAGCGTACATTCTAATACATGATTAAGTTATATTATTTATAGAGAGAACAACTACCAGAGAAAACAGAAAAGGATAGCATCTGAAAAGAGATATGAAAGAAGCTAACAATTGTAAAAATCAAATCTGATGAGTGAGAGTACTTCAGGCACTTTGACAGACAGCCTGGATCACGGTGCAGATGTGAGAGATGGGATGCCATGTTTGGGGAACAGAAAGGAGGCCAGGTTAACTGGGGACATTGAATGTATGATAGTAAGCAATGGGAAAATAATCAGGAAATATAGGGAGGAGCTGTGCTCTGGAAGGTATTAGATGCTAACTGTAAGAGTTTGTATAGTATCCTAGCCTCTTAGGGATACCCCAAAGATTTTTGAGCAGCAAGGTTATTTGGTCAGACCTGTGCTCTGGAAAGATTATTTTGATACATGTATGGAAGATGGAGTAGAGAAAGAAGAGACAGAAAACAGGAAGACCAGTTAGGATACTATTACACAAACACTGAGGGGAGAGATGATGGGGGCAAAGAGAAGAAATTAAATGTGAGAGTTGTTGTAGAAGAAGAAGAATTTACAAGTCTTGGCATCAGATTAGAAATGGAGTGTGAGAGAGGTGAGATGATTCCAAGGTTTGAAACATGGCAGTAAATTCAATAGAAATCAGATTCTGTGCCAGTTGACCATAGGTGAGAAGGTTGGGAGAGAAGGAAATATGTCACTAGGAAGGAGTAGAGAAGCATGGAAAGGTGAGGGGAGAATGATATTAAAGATAAAATGGAGCACATTTACCATTTTACTAAAGACTGACCCAAGAGGACTCAGTGGTTTTTAAAAGGAATGTAGATAGCCTAGAAAATTTTTGGGTTCATTTCTAAGGCTATCCTAAGTTCCCCAAGGAACTTAACAAGGGGTAGAGGGAGGTATACATATTCTTAAGAGATGATACAATTACTGCCATCTTCTCTTTAAAATATTTAGATTGTAAGGAACTTGAGGGCAGGGACTGTCTTTTGCTTCTTTTTGTATCCCTAGTCCTTAGCACGTATCTGACACATAGTAGGTGCTTAACAAATGTCTATTGATTGATTGAATAAAAACAAGGGGGAGAATTGGATCAATAGTCCTTCTCTAGGGGGCTTCATGTGAGTTTTAGTTATTGTGGAAAGTCCCAAAGAGTATATCAGCATTAATCAGTTGACATTGTATTTTGTTTCTTTAGGACAGAATTAGGAGTAAGGGGTGAAAGTAGCAAAGAGGTAAATTTAGGTTTAATATAATGAAAAAATTCCTAATAATTAGACTGATGCAACAGTGGAATAGGTTTCCACACCCCAAAGATCCTCAAACAAAGACTAGACTACTACTCCGATCCTTGTTCAGGTCTGGGTTAGACCAGACAGGCTCTGAGATCTCTTCTATCCCTGATATTCTATAATTCTTAACCTGGAAGACCTTGCAGTAAGTTGTTACCATCGTGCCATTCTGCTCCTGCCCCCTTGCCTGCTATATTTGCTGGGATTCCTGGTAGAGTGGAGATGTCCCCTCCAGTTTTAGGTAGGGACTCCATTCTTGGATTCTTTCTCTGATGATCTCAAGCTTTTGGAGAAATGAAATCATGGCATAATGACAAGATCACTGAAATGGGAATCAGAGCACTTGGGTTTCATTTCTGGCTCTGGTACTAACTGACTTGTGTGACCTTGGGCAAATCACTTCACCGAGGGACAGAGTCATGGCCTTGAAATTTCAGATGTAATTAAACCCCTAATTGAACAGAAATTCCCACAATACGCCTTGACAAGAGGTCACTTGATGAGCTCACAGTGTTAGGAAATTCACCACTCCCAAGGCAGCTCATTCCACTTTGGGATGGTTCCAATGGTAAGGAAGTTTTCACTTTCTCTTTATCTAGCCAAAATCTTTCTTTCTCCCATCTCATTCTCATGAGTGCTCATGGCTCCTCATTCTTCTATCAGTGCACAAGTAGAGTGAGTCCAATCCCTCCTTCATGTGACAATTCTTCAAATACACAAAGATGCTATCATGCCAATTTAACAATTCAAAAACAATTCCAAAAAAGCATTTATTGAGTTCTTGCTGTATGCAAGATAGTGTCAAGTGTCAGGGATACAGATACAAACAATAACCCCTTCTCAGTCATGACAGTTAACTAGCATTTATTAAATGCCTACTATGTGCCAGGTACTGTGCTAAGCACTAAGAATATCAAGAAAAGCAAAAGATAGACCCTGCCCTCAAGGAGCTCATAGTCTACAGTCAGATATAACATGCACAAAGATAAATTTTTGTTGTTATCATTGTAGTTCAGTCTTTTTTGTCACGTCTGACTCTTTGTGACTCCATTTGGAGTTTTCTTGGCAAAGATACTGAGGTGGTTTGCTATTTCCTTCTCTAGCTCATTTTAAAGTTAAGGAAACTGAAGCAAACAGGGTTAGGTGATTTTCCCAGGGTCATATAGCTAGTAAGTGTCTGAGGCTGGATTTGAACTCAGAAAGATGAATCTTCTTGACTCCATGCCCAGCACTCTGTCTACCTCACCACCTAGCTGCCCTAAGTAAATACAGCAATTTTAGTAATTAATTTGAATTACATAGTAATATAAAATAATTTTAAGAGAAAGAGAGACTTGAGAACTCAATGTATCAGGAAAAGTCCAGAGTAGGAAGTGGTACCATGTGCCATGTTTTGATAGGAGCTAGATATTCTAAGTAGATGTGAGGCCACCCATGGGCAACTGTTCATACAAAGGTATGATGTCTGGAGATGGAAAGTCATGCACAGGGAATATTGTTCCTTAGATATCCTCTTCTCCAGGCTAAATATCGCCAGTTTGTTCAACTGATCCTTAAATGGCCTGATCTCCAGCGCTCACATCTTTCTTGATTCTTAATTCTTTTTTATGTCTTGGAACCCTTTTGTCAGCCTGGTAATACCTATGGACCCACCCTTCCTTCTTTCCCCTCATACCCTGCTCAGAATAATGTTTTTAAATACATAAAATACCTAGGATTACAAAGGAAACCATTTATGTTGAAAAATAGTTATCTATCTATCTATATCTATATCTATCTATATCTATATCTACATATCTACATCTATATCTGTATCTCTCTCTCTCTATCTCTCTCTCTATATATGTATATATGTATATGTGTGTATATATATGTTTAAAGTTCACAGACTCCAGGTTAAGAACTCCAATCCTGGACATGTTCCAGTCTGTCAGTGTCCTTACTAAAATGCACCCAGAGCCAAAGATAATACTCTAGGTGTTGTGTGATCAGCACAGAGAAGATCAGGGACAGTCTCCTTTGTCTGGATGTCAAGCCTGTCTTAAGGCAGCCTGAGCTCACGTTAGCCTTTTTTTTGCTTCTATGTCACTGTTGACATATTAAGGTTGCAGTTCACTGAAACTCTCAGATGTTTTTCACGTGTGTAACGATCTAGTCATGTCTCCTTGGTTCTGAATTTGTGAGTTTTATTGTTTCAAACTCAAATGTAGGACTTTGCAGTTCAGCGGCATTAAATTTCGTTTTAGATTAAGTCCAACTTTGTAGCCTGTCCAGACTTTTTTGGATCATTATTGTCTTCCAGTGTGCTAGTTAGCCCTCCTAGTTTTATGTCTTTTGCAGCTTTGATAAGGTTGTCATCTATATCTTCTCCCACATCATTGATAAAAAAAATATCAGACAGGGTAAGACCAAAGACAAATCCCTTCAGTAATCTGCAAGGGACCTCCTATTAGGGTGGAATTTATCTCTTTTTTAAGCGAACCATCACTTCCCCTTTCTATATGCTATGAAACCATCATTCTAATAACAGGTTCTAGAATTTTTCAAAAAATCGAGTCAAACTGACTGGCCTATAGTTTACAAACTCTGTGATCTCCCTCCTCGCTTTTTTTTTTTAAGTTGGGACATCTGTTCATCTCCTGTCATTCACCCTTCTCCTATTCTTCATGATTTTACAAGGACCATGAATAGTGACTAAGTAATCACATACACAATATTAAAAGCAATATTTTGAGATTTAGCTTGTTCAGGCATGTGATTTGAATTCTTTGAAGGGAAAACAAAGGTAAAAGGAATAAGTACTTATATACTTCTTATTATGGGCCAGTCACTGTTCTAAATGCTTTTTTAAATATTATTTCATTTGATACTTTTGCTTTGAATTATATTGAATAATATCATTTTATAACTTTTAAATAATATTGCTTCAGATGTAAATAAGAACTCTTTTGCCATCACTTCCTAAATATCTGGTGCCAATTATCTGTTGACTCTTTCTGTTTTGTCCTCTCTAGTTCAGAGATTCTTTTCGTGACAGAGAAAAAGAAACAAAATGAAAATTGAGGACTTATGACCTCTCTGTGTCATTTATTATTATTGTCCTACCCACTGTGTGTTTGGATCTTATTGTTTCTTTGATTTTCTTCTTGTTCCCTGTATAGGTTTAAAAAATCATCTCTTTCCCTTAACATGCATTGAAATTCTCACTTTATTCTAAGCTTTAGCAATATTGAAGCTCATTCAAAAATTTAGAATTAACATTTTATTAATATTCACTTTTTACATTTCTGTCACTTTCCAATGATGCTCCCACTTCATCCCTACAGAAATCTCTCTTACAACAAAGAAACATAACTAAGTAAAACAAATCAATATATTGGCCACATCTGACAATGTATGCCCCATTTCACACCTATAGCCCACCACTTCTCCGCAAAGAGAAGAAAAGCATACTTGATCTAATTGTCAAAGTCATGATTCATTACTGCTTTGATCAGAGTTCTGAAGTGTTTTGATGTTGCTTTGCTTATACTATTGTTGTCATCATATAAATTGTTCCCTTGATTTTGTTCACTTTGATTTTCATGAGTTCATAAAGTATTGTCAGGTTTCCCTAAATCCTTCTTATTCATCATATCTCACAACACAATACTATTCCACAACATCCATTAACCGGAATCAATTCCCAAGTTGTTGGGCATTTACTTAGTTCTTTACTACCATAAAATACTATTAAATATTTTTGCATATATGAGAAATTATTTTGACCTTCTCGGCAGGTCTAGTGGGAGGGGGGAGTATATGCCCAGTAGTAAAAATCACTGTGTAAAAGAGTATGGACAGTTTAATGATTCATCTAGAATAATTCCAAATTAATTTCCAGAAGTTGGACTAATTAACAGCTCCACCAATAGTACATTAGACTGTCTTCCTCCCACTCTTCTAGTATCTATTAATTTTTTACTCTTTTATCTTTACCAATCCTATAGGTATGAGATGAATCCCCATAGTTGTTTTAATTAGCATTTATTGTTTTTAGTTTACATTTGTAGCATTTTTTATGGTTGTTGGTAGCTTACATTTATTCTTTTAATGGACTGGTCATATAATTTATTCCTTATCTACTGGACTATGACTCTCTCTATACATACTGGATACATGTATAAGAATAACCATACATCTATGTACACATAGATCATATATATATATATATATATACCCATACATATGGATATATGTGTAAAAATGTGTATGTATAATGCATACACACACACACATAAAACACATATACGTATAATATACATATATATGCATACATACATATATGTATATCTGTGTATGTGTGCATATATACATATATATGTGTATCTGTGTATATATACATATGTATGTATATGTGGAGAGAGATAGATGGATAGATGGATGATAGATAGATAGATAGCCAGGCCTTTATCAGAGAGATATTTGCTATAAAGATGCTTTTTCTCAATTGACAGTTTCTCTTTTGATTCTAGCTGTATTGATTTTGTTCCCACAATGGCTTTTACATGTTATGTAACCAAACATGTCTTGATGCTATTCTTACAGGACTTTGCTACTCTTGAATTCACCCTCTAAATTCCTCTTTATCCGTTTTTATCTCTTTAGAGAGCTTGACCCCCTCTTATCTTCAGTATTTCATTCTTGAGATTTCTTGTACTTCCTTCTGTTGGAGAATTTTAGACCATCCTTCTGGGCCTTGGTTTCTGCATTAAGGAAATGAGGAGGTTGCCCCAACTGATCTCTAAGGCCCCTTCTGGTTCTAGAATGCCTCTTCCCCATAAAAAATATGGGGACTGCAGGGTAAGGAGAATGAAAGTAGAGCTGTGGTGTTGGAGGATAAACTTCGTGGGAAAGTTGGCTTGTCACCACAGAGAACCTCAACACTTCATAAACAGAGATAAACAGAGGCCCACATCATGTTTTGTTCCATCTAAAGCAGATGTAGTTGCTGATATCAAGTGTCTCTCGAGTGAATCCATTCTCATTATTGACCTCTTTAGTCAAAAGGCAAGGGGGAGGGTTAGGCTGCATTTTAAAATGAGAATTTTGGGAGAAGTCACTACTCTGCCATTCACATCTTTCTTCAGCTGCCCAAATTCATGCACTTAGTGGATGAACTAAAATACACATACTTTCACTTGCAAATGAACAGCTCAAAGCATCACTTGATGGGAGAAATGGTTTGAGCTCCAGTTTCCTTTGCAGGAAAATGGAGAAAAGAAAACAAGATCCCACCCACCTTTCCCTAACATTCAACAAATTCAATGGATATTGATTATTTGCTTTATGCCAGGTACCATTCTAGGCACCGAGGGTACAAGCACAAAATCAAACTAACAGTTCCTACCCTTAAGGAGCTTACATTCTACTAGGTTGACAGGGGGAAATTAATTAGCAGACATTTATTAAGTGCCTACTGTGTGCCAGGCATTATGTTAATCACCAGAACACAAAAGAGGCAAAAGACAGTAAGTAAACGCTGGTAGGTGGCTCAGTGGATAGATACTGAGCCTGGGGTCAGGAAGACTCATCTTCCTGAGTTCAAATCTGGCCTCAGACACTTACTGGCTATGTGACACTAGGCAAGTCACTTAACCCTATTTGCCTCAGTTTCCTCATCTGTGAAATGAGCTGGAGAAGGAAAAGGCAAACCACTCCAGTACCTCTGCCAAGAAAACCCTAAAATGGAATCACAAAGAGTCAGACACGACTGAAAAATGACCAAACAACAAGGCGAAGAATGCAAGAGAGGAAATGAAGGCAACAAAGGAGAGATCCGGACAAAATGTTCTGCAAATATTTGAAGAGAGAAAGAACGTTCTCACTTGGAGTCCTCAAGGAAGATTTTATGGAGAACAGAGCGTCAGAGCTGATCCTTTATTTGCAGCCACTACCTTGCAGTCATGGAGGAGAGCCTGTGGGAATGAAAATAACACATAGATAACATTTAGACAGATCTCTAACATTTACAATGACAGTATTTAGAGGCCATTAGGTGGTACAGTGAGTGGATAGAGGGCTAGACTGGGAGTCAGCAAGGACTGAGTCAAAATCTGGCCTCAGATGCTTGCAAACTGTGTGACACTAGGCAAGTCACTTAACCTCTGCCTGCTTCATTTTCCTCATCTGCAAAATGGGAATAATAATGGCTCCTAGTGGTTGTGAATAGAAAATATTTATCAAATGCTTTGCATATCTTAGAGTGCTATATAAATGCTATTGTCATTGCTTTTAATATTTACAAAGCACTTTACAATAATGATCCTCACAATAGTCTTTTGAAGTAGGTGGTATTTTTTTATCTCCATTTTACAGATGAGGAAAATTGAGGCTGGTTTAAATGACTTACCCATAACCACACAGGAATGCCTAGAAGGGAGAGATTGCTTGTCTAATTTGACAAGCAGTTTGCCTAGAATGTAGGGCTCATGAAGGGCAATTGAACCATGAACAGAGATATGCACATCTCTGAAAATTGGGAGCAGGGAGTATCGTCGGATCCTATTGACCAATAGTGTATCTATTTCTCTCATCTATACTGAATAGTTTCTTCACAGCATTCCCTTGAATGGACCTAAGAAAGCAAGAACAGTTATACACAAGCCATCAGAATCAGTTGTGTCCTCTGCATTTAATTCTTCGACTATTAACATCACGTATTTATAAATATTTTCATGAAGAAGACGCATACATATTTCATACGCTCCACAAGATGTGCTTTCTACACAAGATGTCAGGAGCAAGAGACAGGAGCATGTGCTCTCTCTGACTAGATGATATGAAACTCTGCTAAATAAATACTCAGATGACGAGCCGTGAGTCACTGCAAAATTGCTAATAGATTGTACGGTGTTGGCGGTACCCGTATTATGTTACCGGAGACTCAAATTAAAGAGTGAGGGAAAGCAGGATTTGTGTGTCACTTTAAATTGAAACACGCTTCAACGTGGTACTTGAGTATAATAAAAGAATACCTATATGCCATTGTAAGTCGATGCAGTAATGCATTAAGCCACGATAAATAGGGCAGTCAGCTGAAACAGCTGAACTAATGATTTCCAAATCAGTGACTGATGAGCTGTGGTTCTGACAAACACCTGATCAGGGCCCCGGTGGAAAGGACCAGCCTTCCCCTCTAGTTCCCCGTAGTCTCATATCCAATGACTGAACAGGATCTTCTAAAAAAAAATCTCTGAAAAAAGATTCCCCATCTTGTGTTTGATGGAGAAGCATAATCAAATAATGATAATAACAATGGTTAGCATTTACACAGAGTTCTAAGGTTTGCAAAGCATTTCTTTTACAGATGCTGTCTTCTTTGAGCCCCACCATGATGTTGTGAAATAGGTGCTATTATTATCCCCATTTTGCAGGAAGAAATGAGGAAACTGAGGTTGACAAATGTTAAGTGATTTGCTTGGGCTATTATTGTTGTTGTTGTTGTTTGTCCTTCATTCTTGAAGAGGACCTTGACCTCTGGGAGGTGATGCCAGGACTTGCAAGTTAATTGGATTTGGGCCCTGATTGGCTCAGAGGGAATATAAATAGCAATGGCTTAAGTTTTGACCAGAAACCCTGAGGGTCTTCCCTACCAGATCATTTTCTGTTTTGACTAGGTAAAAGAGGCCATTCTCTGCCTCATTTCTTACCTAGCCTTAATCATTGGTTGGGCATTGATTAGGTCAAACTGAGACCTGTTAAAGACCTTAGCTTAAAAAGTCCAAGGTCTCCCACTTCATCCAGGGCCATCTCTAGTCATCCTGATCTATATCTCATCACTGGACCGAGATGACTGTGGAGGAGAATGAGGC
>NW_020940527.1:7598492-7616709 GCF_900497805.2 Vombatus ursinus
CTTCCTTCCTTCCTTCCTTCCTTCCTTCCTTCCTTCCTTCCTTCCTTCATTCCTTCCTTTCCTGCTTTCCTGCTTTCTTTCTTTTTTTCCCTTCTGTTTCCTCTGTCCACATAGGGTATCATACCCTTTTCTGTGGGTGCTCTCTCCAAAGGAATGTGAGTTTTGACCTCTGAAATCTCACAAGATATCTTGGGGTCTATGGGTTAGATTTCTTTGCTTAGGTACACAGAAAAAGAAGGTCAAACCCAGGTCTTTCAGACTCCAAATCTAGGGCTCTCTCCATTATACCATGAACTACATAGAGGTAAAATCATTTGTTTCCCAATCCATTCATTCAGTAATTCATTCAATAAGTATTCATTCATTCATTCAACAAATGTTTATCAATCACCCGTTGTGTGCAAAGTAGTCTACTTAGGTACTCAGAGGTTCAAAGGTAGTTGTCACTGCTCCATATTCATGCAATATGACTCTACAGCTTTGTTGTTCTTGTTCAGTCATTTATACTCCTTATGACCCCATTTGGGGTTTTCTTGGCAAAGATACTGGAGTGGTTTGCCATTTCCTTCTCCACCTCATTTTACAGATGAGGAACTGAGGCAAACAAGGTTAAGTGTCTTTCCCAGGGTCCCATGGTTAGTAAGTGTCTGAGGCCAAACTTGAATTCAGACAAAACTCAGACCTTACAGTTAGTGAACACTGTGCAAAAACACAAATAACTACAAATACAATAACTAAAGAATAACCAAAATGCACAATAAAGTATTGTAAGAATATAAAAGAGCTTATCAGTGCTAAACAAGGTCTGAGGAAGGAAGGATGATTTCTGGCTGAGAAGATAAAGGGATACTGCATAAAGATGACATTTTAATTGGATATATGGTCTTCCTCTGGGTAGAGCCAATAGCTTCCTTTGCCCTCTATTTAGGCATATCACCTTCTATCATTATACAGAATTATAAGTTTGTTGACTTGAGGCTTTAGTAGAACAATGAGGTCAATTATCATTGTAGAGTAAATGGGCAGAGACCAAAATTTCAAGGTATACCCCAATCTGGGAACTATTGTACAGCAGTTCAGGAAGTCAAGATCTAAAAAGACAGGTTTGACAGGTATGATCAAAGGTCAAACAAATATTGACCTGATGCAAAGCTAGCCTGAAGAATAACCAGAAAATGGATAGTTTTTCTTTGGATTACTTGCCCCAATTACTCTGTTAGTCCTCTCACTCTTTTTCTTGGAATTAGTGAAGGAATGTGAGAATTTATTAAGCACCTACTATATGCCACAGATCCCTCTAACTAACCCTAAGCATGTGAAGATGTTGCTGGCAGAATTGGCAGATGAGAACAATTTGTTCCAATGTCCATGAAGGCAGTAGAAGCAGGTGCTGTGGAGCACTTAGAGCTTGGTCAGACATCCAAGATGCCAAAGTCATTCATTGCATCCCAGGCCATCACCAGTCATCTTGATTTTTGTACTGCCACTGGGCTTCAATGACTCTGCAAGAGAGAGTGAAACTGATGACTTTGCTCAACTCTGCCTCGCTTAAATTCAGTTCACAAGCAAGTCAAACATTACCCATCATATAGTCATGCCACTGGTCCTCTTTAAAAATGAAAGATGAACAACCATATGTCAATCACACTACTGGACAAGTACTCAATGCCATCAGACCACTCAGAGTCTCTTACATACCATTGCCTACTACGTTGTCCTCTCTTCCTAAAGCTCTGTACACTGTAGTTTTCTCTTTCCTCTAATCAAAATTTACCTTGCCAGGTCCCATTTGTTGAGGGTCCTGCTCTCTGTTATCTGATAGCCAGCTAATCAGATTAAGTAATCTCTGCATATTCTTTACCATATTCTAAAGTTTTAAACTGTTGCTATCTCACATAAAATATTTGCATATTGACAAGGGTATTCTGGACATAGCGTTTTGTTTTTTTTTTCTGCACTGATCTTTTATTTTTTGGGGGGGGGTTAATTTAGTATTTTATTTTTCCCCAGTTACACATACAAAACACTTTTAACATTCATTTTTAAAACTTTGAGTTCCATATTCTCTACCTTCCTCCCTCCCTATCACCCTCATTGAGATGGCAAGCAATTTGATATGGGTTATACATGTGTAGTCTTGCAAAACATTTCCATATTAGTCTTGTTGTGAAAGAAAACATAGACCAAAAAAAAAACCTCAAGAAAAATAAAGAAAGCAAAAAAAAAGTATGCTTCAATCTGTATTCAGACACCATCAGTTCTTTTTCTGGGGATGAATAGCTTTCTTCGTTAAGAGCTGGACATAGTGTTTTCACCTAAAGGGGTGACAATGATGGTCAGTAACTATGACAGGCTAGTGAATAAGATATTTTGATGTTTTTTTTTCTGTTGTTGTTTGTCATCATATCCAACCCTTCGTGACCTGGTATGGAATTTTCTTTGCAAAAATACTGGAGTTATTTGCCATTTCCTTCTCTAGTGGATTAAAGCAAACAGAGGTTAAGTGACTTGCCCACGGACACACAGCTAGTGATTGGCTGAGGGCAGATTTGAACTCAGGTCTTCTAGACTCCAGGCCTGGTGCTCTATCCACTGTGCCGCCTAGATGTCATTATGATGCTAGTAGAGCCTTTTGGTAGCCTTCATATCAGACCACATAAAAAACCACCCATTTTCCCTTTAGATAGGGACAGAACTGATATTGGTCAAATAATTTTATTAGCCTGTCTATATTTATCTGTGATTTGAGGGCAAGGACTATCTCATTTTTGAAACTTGTATCTCCAGGGGCTAGTGTAGTGTCTGACCCATGTTAAAGGTTTCATAAATGCTTTTTGATTGATTGATTCTCAGTTTGTACAATGATGGAATTCTGAGTTTTACTAAATCTAGGACAAAAACTGAAATTGAAGGCATGATGAGGGTAAATAGATTCAGAGATGACCAACTACTCTGTCTAATAAAATTCACTGAGTTATTCTACTCCCCGAATCTTTTCCAGTCCATTACAGTTGCTTTGGGGGGGCGTGGTCTCAGAGATTTCTGCAGAAGAAGCAGAGTAGCCAGTGAATACCAGAAATAGTAGACCTTTATTAGGCACATATTTTAACTCAAACAAAGGAAGGTATTGGGAGGCAGGGCCTAGAAAGGGGATGCAATAAGACATCCAGTTTGCCGTCATTGGAGAGAAAAGGATGGAACCAGGTTTTCTGAAGGGATGGAACCCAGTTGTGACTCAGCTAGGCCATCCAGAGAAAGCAGATCGATGACCCTAGGAGAAGGGCCTTCCTAACCTCACTCAAAGCCAGATTACACCTTGCTCTTTTCAGTCCCCCCAGTTTTGTGCTGGGAGGCCCTCAATAGGTCACATACAACAGGGCAAATCCAGGATGCAGATGAGGATAAGGAGTTTTCTAGGACAGAGCAGAGTTTCTGTCACTCTGATGGGTTTTCCATTTCATGCCACAGAGAGAAACTACCAGTAGTTTGTAAGAAACTTGGAAATTTTCAATCTGGAAGATTCCAGATAATTAAAGGGGTAAGGTGACAGTATCACAAGAGATCTGGGGTCCCACAAACACAGAATTCTTTTAGGATTCTCTGCTTAAGGATCTTAGAGATCGCCTAGTCGACCCTCCTCATTTTGTTGGACAGAGGAAGAACTGAGGGGTACAGGGATTAAAAGACATGGAAGAAAGTCTGATATAACTAGGGTTTAGGCAGATTTCTCCCAAAATAGTTTGATATCTGACACTGACTTGTGGGATTCCATGAGAATTCTAGTTCTCCCTGGTGTCTTTCAACACAGTGCCTAGAGCATTTCAGCGCCTGGAGTGCATAAGTATTTTCCACCCTATAAATGGTGTTTATGAATCTGAAACAGTTAAAGAGAGTTGGGCATGTTTCTCTCTTTCCCTATGTCTTTCTCAGTCTCTACTCTCCCACCCCAACACCCAACCACCACTTGCTTCCTCATCACTCTCCATCTCTCCTTTCTAGAATATTTTTGTAATGATCGCAGCCTACTTCTGCCAAAGGTCTCCAATACCACCAGATAGACTGAGGATACCCAGGACTCCATGAGTTTAAAGTCCCCAATCTTGTGGTCCAACTCTGTATGCTAGAGAAGCATCAGGGAAAAAGAGCAAGTTAGTGAAAATATGGCTCATCAAAGCTGTGCCTCCAAACCCTTTAAACCTACAAATTTATTTCATTATGGTGCTTTCTTCTGTATGGATATTGTCACACCGTGGCACCCAAAACGATGGAAGGAGGGGCAGCCCTGGTGAAGCTCTGGGTAGTATTAGGCACATGTGTGAATTTTAAAGCTTGGCTGACAAAAAGATACTCCAACACTGAACATAAAGTAAGACGAACTACAACTAGTCTGGCTGTTGCCTTGCATCTGAATGAATCTGGGAGCGGAGAAGGATGATTGCTGCTGCAGGTGAAGTAGCCAGAGCTTCTGGACTGGGGGCAATTTGGAATTGGTGGAGACAGAGCTGGTGACTGACTGAGGGTTAAATATCAATCACTGACTTCCCCCTCTCCAGTCCTGGTTCTGTCCTTTCCTGCCACAGGTTGGCAGTGTCTGTTGGGTACCAGAATGGGGGTGATCCTTCATTCTAAGGCATCTTCATCAGGATGAAAAGACATGAACTGGTATTGTTCCTAATTTTGTTTCTGTTATTAAAAAATAGTATGAACTGACGAAAATGTTTCCTTTAAAGATACCTAAATTCTACCTTTGTTCAAAGAGATATTGCCTAGGTGTATGTGTGCATATGTGTATGCGTGCATGCATGTGTGTGTGTGTCTGTGTGTGTGTGTGTGTGTCTGTGTGTGTGTGTGTGTGTGTGTGAGAGAGAGAGAGAGAGAGAGAGAGAGAGAGAGAGAGAGAGAGAGAGAATCTCTCTCTTTTCAAGAGACTGGAGTGGTGATTGCAGCTGGGGAGAAACATGGCCACATTCCCAAGTCTCAACTAGGGGCTAGCCCTCCACCCCCGTAGGAGGCAAAAGGAAAAGGTACTCAGATGATAGCTTAAAGTCTAATCTAAACTTGTTTTTCTCACTTCTCCCCGAGTCAAACAAATGATTTCTGAATTGGGCTAGAGAGAAGGAAAAGGGCATTGTCTTGCTTCCTAGCTCCCAGTGGCCTTCATTTCATTGTGCTCACGCTTTTCCTCTCCATGTCACTGAAAACGTTATTTATCGACCCTGCCAATGCTGGCAGTAAATAGAGGCAGTGCTGTTTTACATCGCTGATGAGAACGTGTGGTCCATAACTCATCAAGCCCAATCTGAGTCCACATCAGTTCCCTTTTCCTTTTCCCCTTCTGTATCTCATTACAGAAACAGGAATTAATACACATGGACAGGAGAGAAATGAGTTCAGCCAGTTTTATGGCCTTCATTGGGAAGGTTCACATGTTTGGCAGCTCCTTAAGAAAAATTGACAGTGGGGGTGAGTCCTGCTGTATTCACAACTTTATCAATACCCATCAGTCACTGCATTGACTAAAGAGATTGCACTCTGTTGCTAGAGTCAGGAATTGGGGATGTGCCAAAGAATAAAATATGGTACTCTCCTTCACTTGCCAACACATTGACAAGACTGTCCATCTGGAAGGCCTATGATTAGTCTATGACAGGTTTAGATCAACCATCCATCAATAGGCATTTATTGAGCGCCAATAGTATGCCCAGCCTTGTGGTAAGTTCTCAGGGCAAAAAGGATATTTCAGGCTTCAGGGAGTATACAATCTACTTAGAGAAATGAGAAAGACAGAAACAGAAAACCCGAGTTCAAATCCTGGCTGTGTGTCATCTTGAGCAAATCATGCCTTTAATGGGATCTCAATTTTCTTATCTGTAAATGGTGGGGTTGGACTAAATGACCTCTAAGGTGTTTTCCAAGCCTAAATCTATGCTTCTATGATGATTTAAATGTCCTTCTAATATATTTTCCAGCCTTAAATCTATAATCTTCTGAACAGTACAACAGATAGGTACATAGAGATATACACATACATCTCTCTCTCTCTCTCTCTCTCTCTCTCTCTCTATACACATATATGTATATACACACATGTATATATGATATATAATATAGATATACATCTATGTTTATATATATATATATATATATATACATACATACACATAATATGTGTGTGTGCCAAATTATGTTCTATATAATTTATGTGCTATAAGGGTTCAGAGGAGGTAGAGCTCAGTGAGGTTTGGTACTGCTGTCACAACACAGGTGGACATAGATATCAAACTTCCTTTCTTCTAGACTTCTCAAATCCATTATGGATTCTTAATGCTATGAATAAATGACTAGATGCATGAGCTTCATTAAGTTTCCTCATCTGAAACATGAGCATCTTTAAGGTGCTTTCCAGCTCTTAACTTTTTTTATGTTTATATTGGGATACTTATCTCTTGCTCTATCTTCTCCCAGTTGAGTGACTGGGGAGAAAAATGATGTTCTCCTCTGGAAGTATACATGGATAGTTGGTGGAGCTGGTTACTGGGAGAGATCTCAAAGAATAAAGAAAGGAAAATTGCTTAGGAATATGGGAGTGCCTTTGTTTTCTTCCTGCATGGAAGAAAAAAAAATACCACAAAAATATGGAGAACTCTAGAGAGTAATCTTTTCCTTCAATGAGAAATTGGTGGGGTAGGTGCCTCTGCTGTAGATTTAGGGATTATCATAGTAGGAAATTGAAGTGATGCCACTGCATTCCACTGTAGAATCATAGACCTAGAGCTGAAAGTGACAATCAGAAACTATCTGTTTTTATTATTTCAACTTTATTTTATTTTCAGTCCCAAATTCTCTCCATCTTACCTCACCCACTGAAGGCAATAAACAAAACAACCCAACTGAACTCACTCTCTCTCTCTCTCTCTCTCTCTCTGTGTGTGTGTCTCTCTCTCTGTCTCTCTGTCTCTGTCTCCTCTCTCTCCATATATATTATATGTAATATATATACATACACACAAATATGCAAAATAAGTTCGCAAGTTAGAAAGAAAGAAAAGAAAATATGATTCATTCTTCTCTCTAAGTCCATCAGCTGTCTGTCTGGAGGTGGACAACATGTTTCATAATGAGTCCTCTGGATTAGTCATTGTGTTGATCAGAGTTCCTAAGTCAAAGTTATTTCTCTTTGCAATATTGTTGTTATTATATAAATTGTTCCCCTGGTTCTTACTTCATTAATTCTGCTCACTTAACTGTATTAGTTCATTCAAGTCTTCCCTGGTTTTTCTGAAAACATCTTTATGTCAGAACTTGTTCAGTCTTTCCCCAATTGATCGGTACCCCCTCCGTTTCCTATTCCTTGCCACTATGAGAAGAGCTGTTATAAGTATATTTAAACACATGGAAGACCATCTATGTCAACCTCCTTGATTTTAAAGATGAATAAAATGAGGCCAAGAGAGGTAAAATCACTTGCCTAACATCACCAGGTAGGAGGTGGCAGTGTTCAAACTTGGTTCTCATGACAAGTTCAGCACTCTTTCCCCTGAACCAGGCTGCCTTTAACTACTAAATAGCCTATTCTACTTCCACCAGGTGACCAGGATGAAAGAGTTGGACTAGATGACCTTTAAAATCCCTTCCCACACTAAATTTGTGACCTTTTGTCATTGGAGTCTTTGATACTAGGATTCCACTTTTGTGCGAAGCCTATGGAAGAATAAATAGGAGGCTATTTTACTTCAATTCAGGAGGAATTAATAACAGCCCAAAGTAGTTCCCCTTCCATTTCATGAGAAGATTATTTAAATATTTTGGAGTTTTTTTTTGCGGGATAAGGCACAATGAAAGAAAGAAAAAGAAATCAAAACAATCCACCTGATGCTTAGAAATACTTTGTGAGAAGAAGCCTTTCTCCTTTGTTTGCTTAATGGGGTGAAGTGAGTTTATTGCCTTTTTGGAATTTCAAGCTTCATCCTTACCTGGATGAAGAGCTCATACCCTTCCATGATGGACAGATGTGAGGAACCAAGCCACACTTAGACTCTTTGTTGTTTTCTAGTGGAAATTACACACTTACCATCTTAAGAAGTAGTGGCTGTTTGTTTCTTCACCATTTCATAGTTTCTGCCTTTGCTAAAAGCACTTCTAATTTCTCACATTTGAAAGTAGATTGCAAATGAAGCTTAATACTGACTGTTTTGTACCAAGAAAATCTAATGCCCTTTTCTTCCCCCTAATGAATGCCAAACTCATCATAGAGTCAAGGCTCATGAATAATGTATATCACCCAATTAAGTACAAATGCTGCTTCAATTCTTCCAACTGGTATCTGATGCCAACTCTCTGGCCTTAGCACTGGCACTGAAGCTGGGGGCAGGAATAGAGATTTGGAATTGGGGGCTTTTTGTGTGCGTGGTTTTTTTTTTTTGACAGCTAAGACTACAACCTGTAGCATATATTCAAGGGTGCTTTGGGAATTAAAACTTCTCATTCTTGTGTCATTAGAGAATAGAAGAATTGTTCAAATTATAAATAGAATTCTTTTTGAATGTCTAAATCTCAAAGTCTGCTCCTCCATAATCTAAGAACTATTGTACCAGTGATAGTAAGTTAATTTACTGGACGAACCGCTTCCTGGAGAGCCCACCAGTAGAAGGGGATCAGCACATAGCCAAGGATTCATTAGATGTCTGTCTTCTGTTGGCTTCTTATCATGGTGTCCATGTTAACTAACTGGCCCTAACAGGTCATGCTAGCATGTTGAGTCATGATTATTTGGAGCCAAAGTTGGTTGTAGTTTCTCTTTGTCTAGAAGGCAGTTACTAGTGATAACAACTTCATGATAATAAGGCTGGGTACCTATTGATTAAAGATGTTGATAAGGGATGTCAAAATATTTGCATGTGAAGGTTAGGAGGCTGTTTCATGGTTTGGCCTTTAAATCAGGAAGACCTGGGTTTGAATCCTAACTCTAACACATACTGGCATGTGGCCATCATGGAATCATTTAGATTCTCAGAGACCTAGGCAATCTCTAAGTGGCAGAACAGATGCCAATATGCACTGGTAGAAGACATCCTTTATCAGAAGTTTCCTAAATTGATGAAATCAAGGATCCAGTTTTTTAAGTGGTTTCCATTTGTGGTATTTAGTTAGGTAAAAGATGCAGTGTGGCATGATGGGGACCTATAGGACCAGCTTTGTAGTCAGGAAGCCCTGTGTGGGTTCAAAATCCTGCTTGACTCTTCAGTGCCTTCAGATACCTCTCTAAGAGTATTAGTCACAGAGGAATTGCTGATGTGAAAAGAATTCCCACACTAGGAATTCACTATCCTGATGAAATTGTAGGTCTAGGTCAAAAGAAAGACAAAAAAAGGGGGGAGGGGAAGGAAAGTTAGGGCAAATATTCTCAGATAAACCAGGAGTTTCTGTGAGTTATACTCTCATAAAATAATTTTTATTGATATCTTTTGTTTTTATATCATCTACATTTCTCAATATAATTTTTCTTCTTCTCTTTTCCAGAAAGCCTTCCTTTATAACAAAGAATTAAAAAAGGGAAAAAAAGTTCAACAAAATTAAACATCCTAATAATATTGTACACACAAATTCTTCCTCCTCTGCAAAGAAAATATGCCTTCTGTGTCTCTTCCTTGGCTCCAAGCTTGGTTTATATAATTTTATGACATTCATTTTCAATTTTTAAAAATTTTTGTTGTTCTTTCCACATGCATGAGTATAGTTATAATATTTTGGGTTCTTTTTATTTAATTTTGCATCAGTTCAAATGTCTTCTCTTTTTATTCATCCCCTTCATTTCTCAGAGTACAGCAATATTCCATTACATTCATGTACCACATATTCTTTAGCCATTTCTCAGTCAATTGCATTAAATTTGTTTGTGTTTGTCATTATCACATAATTGAAGTTGTCTAGTCTATCTTTTGTAACCACTTCTATCCTTTGTTTGGTTAAGAACTCATCCCATAACCATAGCTGTGAAACTACTTGATTTGGTTCTCTTCTAATTTTTATTTTCATTTTTAAGTTACATGACCTTTAGTTTTCAAGTCATGCATCCATTTTGCATTTATTGTTATATATGGTGTGAGATGTTTATCTAAACCCAATTTCTGCCAAGCATCTTTCTGATTTCTGTCAGTTATTCTCAAATAAGGCACTCTTGCGTAAGTATTTTCTGTTTTAGGGTTTATCATACCCTGGGGAGATTCAGGAATTCTAGTGATGCTAGAAACTGATTTTTCCTCCAAAATTTCCTCTTCTAACTTTGATGTTGATGAACTTTCATTGCAGGCACAGGTTTAGCACCAGACTAAATGGTGACTCAGACTAAGTTAAATATTTCAAGATTATTCTCACCTTTTCCTCCGAGGCCATATCAGTTCAATTGCATAAGTGAAAATTTATTGAAAGTGGTTTGATGCTCAGCTTTTCTCAATTGGCAGTAATGGAGTTTAAATTTATGACAGGCTGATGAATTTCAGATAAGAGAACCATTACCTTATAACAACATTAAGAACAAATATATAACTCAGGTTGCTGAACCACATGTGAGGATTGTTTGAAGGAAGAAAGAAGAGAGAAGGATAAGGCTATCTGATATTTGTGAATTTAATCCCTTACCATAGTTATAGAGCTAACCCAAGGTCTCAAAACATGATGGATTATAGAAATGACTCTGGAAATGGGCAGTTTATAAATGCATTCTAACAAAAGAAAATGAGGTGATGCTGCCTACAAAGGTTTTATTTTTCTCTCTTTTGAGGGTAGCTAGGGAAACTTCAGGGCCAGCATTAGATGCTATAGAATTAACAAAGATGAATGAGGCAAAGAACCTTTTCTAATAAGGTACCACTTGTCTGGTATTGAACATAAGCTACATCCAATTGGAATTCATTTGCATTTTTAGAACTATTTCCTGTCTTATTTCCTCACCCTACAACCTTAAAGGCACACCCTAAACCCTAAGGCAACACCTATGCCTTCATATCATATCATCACCCTCTTGTAATAGAATTGTTAATTTGATATTGGAAGGCAACTTAGAGATGTTCCACTCCTACCCTCTCATTTTCCAGATGAGGAAATAGGCCCAGAGGAGTTAAGTGACTTGCCCAAGGTCATGCAAATAGATGTAAGTTACAGAGCCAGGATTCAAACCCAGGTCCTCTGGTGCCAAATACACCAGTTATTCTACTTCACCATATTGCCTGGGCTTTGTACTCTTTATATTACCTAGCATTATGTAACACTCCCCACCACCAGCCTCCCCGCCCCTCCCCACCAGTAAACAGTTGTTGAAAACGATCACAGAGAAAGGGATAGTTTGCAGGAGTAGAAGGAGCCCTAGTCTTAAAGTCAAACAATCTAAGACCCAGTTCTAGTTCTTTTTCAAGAATATTTGTCCTTAGGGTCAAAGGATCTGGGTTTGAAGTCTGGCTTTGTCATTCATTATCTTCATGACTTTGGGCAAGCAACTTAAACACTCTGATCCATTCCTCCATATTTAACAGATGAGGAATATGAGTCCCCTCAATGACTAACAGACTTACCTAGGATCACACAGATATCTAGTAAAAAGAGCATGATCTAGAACCCAGGTAAACTGGCTTCCTCTCCTACCACTGTTTCTGTCACATTGCACTGGTTCAGATGCCCTTCCAAGCTCTTCTAGAAATTGTCATTGTGGTATTTCCTGAAGCAGGACAAGTTATACTCCCTTGATACTCTTTTAATTTTTCTTCAAACTCATAAAACATCATTAGAGTTCTTTTTAATTTTTTTTGAAAAGCAGGAAATCGTAAGATTGATAAATAGTTTAATGTGAACCTGATGGCTTGATTAATTAATCACCAAGCTGAGGAACCACTACAATTCATGTGTCAATTCCAACTCTTTTCGGGAAATGATTTGAATCAATTGCTAATGAAATTGAGAAATTTAGGAGCCGCTTGCTGACTTCCAAATGACAGGACTCATATTTAACTCAAGAAATGTGACAGTTAATGACAACATAAAAAGTACCATGAATTATTTTTCCAGATCATGCGAAAATTACAGCATCTCCCTATTGAAACAGCTCGTAGCTCATCAGCATGAAAATAAACAGCCTTAATCACATGCTTAAGGATCTATGATGCTGTTAAAAAACCCAAGTTCTTTCTGAAATAAACAAAGATCATAATCTTTCTGAATAATTGTAATATTTCACAGCCTCTTGCTTAGCATAGTGATAGATGAGTCTACATTTGCTAATATTACAGTTGTATTCCAGTGTTAAAAAAAAGGTGGTACCATTTTTAAACCTAATTAGTTTAAACCCTTAAAATAGGTAGAGTTTAATTTTTCTTCTCTGCTTTAATTCAAAAGCTTCCCCTCCCAATGTTGTTTATGCTTTGGGAGTAGGTGCTTTTTGCATTTGTTGCCGTAACTTTTCATTTTCAGCCTGACTTTTTAAATTAATTTAAAGCTTCATCTCGATAGAACAAGGCAGTTATTGTGTGTTAATGAAATATCAATGGAAAGTGCACTAATCAATATTTAATCTAATTAAGGTGTATACAAGACAATATTGCAGTGTAATTAACTCAAAGCTGATAAGTAATGCATACATATTTAAATTTTTATTAATAGATTTGTTAGGAATTTTTAGATCATGCTGTTTTATAGGTTTACATGAGGGATATCAAATTAAAATGTTTGTCAAGATGAGACTAAAGCAACTGTTCAATTCAACTCTTAATCATCCGAAGAGTTTTAGAGGTTCCTGTGCCTTTCTCGTGTTCTTACCAAGAATGAGAGATTATTTTGATGCAAATGTGATTCCACAAGCAAAACATTCCTGGAATGTTTTAATATCATGCAATCCTTAAAATCTCTTGTAAGTTGTAGTATCAGGCTATAAAAATAAGTTGCATTGGAACTAAAGCAAAGAGAACTTTGAAATAACCTGGAATCTTTGGTAAGAATGCTCTAGTAAGTCAAGTGGCCATATGGGTAGATATGTGATTTTGCCAGTATGTGAAATTCTAGCCATCAGTACAGATCTCAACCAGTCTATGACTTACTAAGTTCTAGGGGATCCTTGGGTGGAAAAAAAAAAAGCAGGGGCAAAGTGACTTGTCCAGATTCAGAATTGGGATCCAAGGCTTCTTGATGCCAAATCCAACACATTATCTACTACTGCCCATCCAAATGAACATTTAATTGTCATCATTTGTTTAGCAACTCATTATTTCCCAGATTGAGGTTGTAAGAAGATGTGATGGGATGATCATTTTGGTTGTACTGCTTATCTCTGAATCCTCCTACAGTCAGAAGGAAGGAAGGAGGGTAGGAAGGAAGGAAGGAAGGAAGGTTGGGTGGAAGGAAGGGAGGGAAGAAGGAAGGAAGGAAAAAAAGAAGGAAGGAAGGAAGGAAAAAGAAACAAAGAGAAGGAAAGAAGGGAGAGGAAAAATATAGAGAAAAGAAACTGTTTTAGTAGCTCACTTCACTTGAATTTTCATTTCCCTGCAAACCCCTCCTTTGTTCTGACTCCATCGCATCCCTTCAGTGTGAAAAAGGATCCCAGAAATTATTGAGACAATTGATTGTTATCTTCCCCCTACCCCTCACCTCTAGTGTGTATATATTATATAAATGATGGCAGATCTATGTTTTTATCTCTGTGAATAAGGAGATGAGGGATAGCTCATATGTCATGATTTCTCCTGTCTCTTCTCATGAGTGACGATAAAACAGAGTTTAGCCATCATATATTACACATATATTATATATACGCTTTTCCTCCCTCTCTTGAGAAGGGCTAGAAATGCATACAATGACAGTTATGGAAGATGAGTGCTCTGGAAGGTACAGCATGAAAATTTCCCTAATAGGCCTAAACTTTTAATTACTTCTGTGTGATTAGGTTATTAATGGAGCACTTAATGTGTGCTTGGCAAGCTAACAAGCCTTGCTGGAAATGCTTTGGTCCACCTCTAGCATGCTAGCCTGGTTGTCCTCTAGCTCTCCTTTTTTTTCCCCAGCCATAGTCCCTGAAAAAGTCATCCAAACTTTGCCTCTAGTTCCCCTCTCATTGATTCATCAACCCTTTTCAGTCTAGCTTCTGATCTCATCATTCAACTGAAATTGCTCTCCCCAAGTTACTGATGATCTCCTAATTGGCAAATCTGATGGCAATTCTCAATCCTCATCCTTCTTGGTTTATTTGCAGCATTTGACATTGTTGATCACTCACTCTTCCTGGATACTCTCTCTCACTCTCTCTCTCTCTCTCTCTCTCTCTCTCTCTCTCTCTCTCTCTCTCCCTCTCTCTCCTGCATTTTGGTGATAATAGCTCTCTTCTGATTCTTCTTCTACCTATTTGACCATTCTTTCTCAGTCTTCATATCATGTCCTCTCATATAAGTGTGCCCCAAGGTTCTTTACTGGGAGCTCTTCTATTCCCCCTCAATATTCTTAATATTGTTTCTCAGTAATATCATCAGCTTCCATTAATTTAATTATCATCCCTTACATGGTTTACTTCCAAATCTAGTTTCCACTCTCTCCTCTGAGATTCAATCCCACAACACCAGTTATTTACTGGGCATTTCAAATGGAAAGTCCCAGAAACCTCTTCAACTAATTATGTAAAAAACTGAACTCATATCAAGTTTTCTCCCTAACTCCTCCCATCTTCTAAGTTTCCCTATTTCTTTCAAAGAAACTATTCTCCTCCCAGCATCTCAGATTTGTAACCTCAGCATTCTCTGGGTTTCCTCATTTACCCTCACCTGACATATCTATTAGCTGCTAAACCTTCAAGTTTCTACTGCTTTAACACTTCTTGTATCTAACCCATTCTCTCAACTCACACAGTATCATCACATCTCACCTAGATTATTGCAATAGGTTTGTAATTGATCTATCTCAAGTCTTTCATCACTGAAGTCCATTCTACAGAATATTATCAAAGTAATTTTCCAGAAGTACAGATCTGACCATGTAAACCCTTATTCATTGCTATGGTTCCCTATTGCCTCTAGGATAACAAATAAATGCCTTGGTTAAGCTTTTAAAATCCTTCACAACCTGGCCCCAACCTATCTCTCCAGCTTCATCTGACATATCCTCCCCTTCTCCCACACTCTTCAGCCCAGCCAAATTAGACTTCTCTGCATTCCTCACACATAAATCCAATCTCCCATCTCCTTGCCTTTGCAGTCACCATCCTCCATGCCTGGAATGCACTCCTTTCTCACCATTAATTCACAGATTTCCTTTCTTTCTTTAAGATGAAGCTTAAGCACCATCTCCTACAGGAAATCTTTCCTGATCCCCTCAATTAGTAGTGCCCTTCCTCCCAAGTTACCTTGTATCTAACTACTTGTTATATATTTATTAATTATACATGTGCATATGTATATATACATATATGTTTGTGTATATACATATATGTATATTATACATATATACACAACTTGCATATATTTATATAAGTACTCATAGTCTTCTCATTGGAATGTATGCCCTTTGAAAATAAGTGTTGTTTCATTTTTTGTACTTATATAACCCTAGTGCCTGGCACCTAATAGTCATTTAATAAATGCTTGTTGGTTGATTGATTGGGGGAAAAACAAAACAAAACAAAACAAAACAAAATAAAATTCAGCATAGGTTTCCCCAAGCCTCTCTCTACCAAAAAAAAAAAATAGCCATGTAGCCATGAGGCTAACAGGCCAAATGAGCTGCTGTGCTACTTTAGGCACCTTCTATCAGACCTCATTGATTTTTTAAAAATCATTGAATTCCAGAGTTGGAAGGAACCATAGTATCCATCTATTTCAACCAATACCCTCAAAAGAACCTTCTGGTTCACTTCATTCCAAATAAGTGGTTGTCCAGACTCTGCTTTTGAAGACCTCCGATAAGGGCAAACCTCTTCTCTATGTGTGCCCACAGGTTTCCAAGGGTCTGATCATCTTACAGGGAAAGTCTGAGCTACAGTGAGACAGGCACAACAAGCCTTACCCCCAAGATCTGGGGAGGAAGGTCACCGGCAGGAAGATCTCTGATGTAGTCAGTTGTGCCAATCACTTCCTCTCCTTGAAAAAGGCAAAATGAGAGAAGCAGGCTTAGCGGATAAAATGCTGGACCCTGACATCAGGAAGAGCTGAGTTCAAATCTTGCCTCAGATACTTAACTAGCTGCGTGACCATGGTCAAATCACTTATGTTGTGAAGACAACATAATATGTGTAAAGCATTTTACAAATCTTTAAGCCCTATAAAATGTCTGCTGTTTTTACTATTACTTTTATTGTTTCACACCTGAAATTTCAAAACTTCTTGATGGATCAAACAGTAGAAAATCTTTAAGCCTAAGTGAAAAGAAAAGAAAGAGAGAAGGTAGGAGTGAGGAGAGAGAGACAGAGACAGAGACAGAGACAGAGACAGAGACAGAGACAGAGAGACAAAGAGAGACAGAGACGGAGAAACAGAGAGACAGACAAACACAGAGACAGAGACCAAATCGTAGCCAGGACGCAGCTTCTCCAGGACTGAACAAATAGGCTCATTGCTACAATGTTCTTTCTTAATCTTTTGGCAACAATATCCAGGGTGTCCCAAAAGTCTCAGTGCAGTGCTTAAAGGTTTGATTTAAATTAAAGCTTCAAGTTTTAAGCTATTAAAGCTTAAAACTGCAATAAGACTTTTGGAACTCCTTATATATGAGAAAACGGATTTGAAGGATCTAAGCATATTAAGCAGGGAGACAAGACTCCAGGGTAAAAGTGACACGTTTCTTCAAGTATTTAAAGGTCTGTCCTGTGGAAAAGGTAAAGTCTTGTTCCGTTTAGCCTCAGGGGCAGAAGGGGACGCAATGAGTAGAAGCTGAAAATGCGAAATTTAGGCCTGATGTCAAGGGGGAAAAAAACCTTCCTAACAGTAGAATTCTCCCAAAGTGGAGTAAGTTGTCTTGGGGGGGTTCATGTGTATTACCCCTCATTGGACATCTTGAGGCAGAAACTGTATTGGGTACATTACAGTAGAGTTTCCTTTCATGAATTGGTTGGACTAGAAGGTAGCTGAGGTTCCTTTCAACTGCAAATTTTGTGAGTTCTGAAAGAGACATTTTAAAAATAATCTTCTTCAGTGAGGGCTTAGATTACTCCTTGCTGCAGAAGTAAGAGATGATTAGATTATGCTGAATATTTTCACTTCTCATAAAATTTCATTTGAAACTATTCAAGTAGCTACCTGGGAGATATTTGGTTGTTAATATATAATAATGTTCTCCAAAATATTGTGGCTTTTCTCCTTTTGTGTTTTTGTTACAATTCTAGTCAATCCATAGTTTATTATTATTATTTTAATAAAGTGTTTCAAAAAAACATTTCCCCCTCCTCTATGAGAATTTATGGACAGCTAGGTGGAGTAGTGGAGAGAGTACCAGACCTAGAGTCTGGAAGACTCATCTTCCTGAGTTCAAATCTGGCCTCAGACACTTATTAGGTGAGTGACCCTGGCCAAGTCACTTAACCCTGTTTGCTTCAGTTTCCTTACCTGTAAAATGAGCTGGAGAAGAAAATGGCAAACCACTGTAGTATCTCTGCCAAAAAAACTCTAAATGAGGTCACGAAGAGTTGGACATAACTGAAAAATGGCTTAATAACAACAACTGAGAATCTATACCAATGTTTTGATTTGAAAAGTTTCTCAAAACAGCCCCTTTGCAGAAATCAGAAATAGAATCTTTCCTTCAGCTTGCTTTTGCTGTCATCTCTTTCTAGGGCTCCAGGAGTAATGCATTAGGATAGGTCATTTGGTCCATTTAGCATCACCAATTTAGGAAGTCCAAAGACTCATTGGTTAGTATCCATCTATTTCAACCAACACCCTCAAAAGAACCTTCTGGTTCACTTCATCCGAAATAAAACAACCAAGACTTCACGCTCACACAGAGGGAATGTTGAGCATGGGAAAACAAAACAGAAGCTTTCATTCAGTGAAACCTCTGTTTCTGGCTTGCTCTCAAGTACCTATGTCTCACCCTTATTCCATTCCCTGAATCTGTTTCTACTTCCATGAAAGTTTTGACTCCTCTTTGCTCTTTTCTGTGGTAGGATGACTCAATCTTCTCCAAAAGAACAACAACAACAATAACAACACAATCTCTCTCTCTCTCTCTCTCTCTCTCTCTCTCTCTCTCTCTCTCT
>NW_020940527.1:7616809-7744927 GCF_900497805.2 Vombatus ursinus
CTCTCTCTCTCTCTCTCACACACACACACACACACACACACATACCATTTGAACATTGAGTGTCCTGCTCAGTCTGCAGCCTTTCTTCTGTCTACTGCTAATTCTGGAACTTAGGTCCACCTTCCTCCAGTGTGTCAAATTCATTCCAACCGGCAACAGACCTAGCTGCTAGCTATTGTTTAATGGAGACTACCTGTCTCTTGGAAATCACAAGTTCAAATCTCAATAATTTAGGCAATATTTTTAAGAATAAATAATAATAAAAATCACTCACAAATAGTTCCTTCAGATTTTCAAAGTATTCTCTTCAATATATTATACAGCCTCTTCCTAGAAACTCTGATGCAGCCTTTTTGAATTTACCTTTAAATCTATTAAGTGATATTTTATTCAATTCTGTGTTCATGCAGACCTAGATTCAACACAGGGGAAATTATAGCTCCAAAAGAAGGGATTCAGGCTTTTTCTTTGGCTCTCTGGATCATTAGCCTCACCACAGAACAGAACTCCAGGGAAAATATTTTAAACAAATCTAAAGTGTGATTCATTTCTCAGCACTCCCTGAAAAAGGAACAAATATTGTCCTTTCTAGAAAAGGCATTCAGTGTGAAAAGTAGATATTTGGTAGAGGACAGCTATTTATTTCTTCCGTAACAAAAGAGCAACTTAAAAACACAGGGCTCATAAGCATACATTGACAAAGACTTAAAACATTAAAGAGTGATTGTTAACCCCTATTATTGTTTCCCGGAGGTAACAATTCCCACTGGGACATCTGGGACAAATGAACAGGTATTTCACATTTGCCTCTAATCTGTCCTCTTCAAGCAATTCACAAATTCTAAAATTTCAGGCCAGTTAGCAAGGGCTTTGCTATTTTGGCTATATAATATGGAGCCTTCAGCTGCTTCTTTAAAAACCTATCAGTGGAGTAGATCTTCTTGGCTTAGTTGTCAATCACCTTTAACACAACCACACCATGACAGTGACCAATAAGGCCTTATTATGTCATGGGAAGGTACAAATACTTCAGGGATAAGTCAGAATATGTCTCTCACCATAGAACTACCTTACCTATGCTCAGCTTATTGAAAGGTGCCTCATGCTAGTATATGGGTCAGGGAATTCTAATCACCCCTATTACATTAGCATTTCTCATTTTAAGACACAGCATTACTTCCAAAGTTTTGCCTCATTTCTTATAACAACGTCTGAATGTACTCAGTAATGATATTCATGTCTTTAGGAACATCGATGGGTGTTCATTTGTCTGAGGTAGTAGATGATATTTTGTTATTAATTTTCTACAGAAATGAGGACCGAACCTGATTCCTTCATGGAAGACTCCTCAACTCTTTGATTAGTTGACAGTAAAATACATCTTCTGTTGAAAACAGTGAGATTTTTTTTTCAAACTGATTATGGCCATAGCATTAGGCTCATAGAGCTGGAGGAACCTTTAGAAGCCATCCAGTTTAACTCTTCCATTTTTACAAATGAGGCTTGTGAGGTTGACTTATTCAAAGTCACAGACAGTAAATAAAAGAATTGGGAAATTAGGCCTTCTGAATCCAAATCTAGCATGTTTTCCATTATACCATGTAATTAGAGAATCAACACTGAGGAAGAATAGCATAGGGTAGGAGAGACCTGAAAGCTTCTTCTAAAAGACTTGGATACAAAATGGAGGCTTCATAATGCCTTTGCATCTATCCCGTCATTTCTACTTACTGCTACCATCCTAGTTCATTATCTTTCTCTTAGATTATTATAATAGTAGCTGGCATCCCTGTTCCCAGATTTTAATCCATCCTTTATTCCCCTGTTTTAATACCTTTGTCTACAGAATAAAATATAAATTCTTTAAGCTGGCATTGAAAGCCTTCACCAATATGGTTCCAACCTAACTTTCTAGCTTGATTTCAAACACTTCTCTTTTGTGTATGCAATGCTTCAGCCAAACTGGAGCAGAACAAACTGAAACTATGAATCAGATTTCATTCTGTCCTCTTCTACCTTTATTCTTTTGCTCCGGCCACCTCTTTCTCCCCCCATGTCCCCCTTAAAAAATCCATAGAATGAAACAGTTTCCTACCACATCATAACAATGAAATGATTTAAGTCCTTCCCTTCTTTTGAGATTTCTTGCATAGGTTCCATGTCCTCTTTGAAGAATACCCACATCTCTCCAGCTGTAAGCAATCAATCCCTCCATTTCTTATTGGCTAATCTTATGCAGAGAGAGACAAAGAGACAGAGACAGAGAGATAGAGACAGAGACAAAGACAGAGATAGAGATAGAGACAGAAACAAAGACAGAGATAGAGACAGAGACAAAATATATAAATATTGTGATTGTGCTGGAATGATTTGATTGATTAGATATTACTGTTCTAGTACAAGAATAACAACTAGAATAAGATAATATAGGTCCTTCAAAACACCAGAATTCTGAATCTGTCTATCCACCTCTCTAGAGATATATTTCATTTAACAGTAACGAAAAGACTCTTGTTCCTGAGGAGGTGTGAAAACTATTTTTTTTCTTAAGCGGAATCATGGTTATGAATCGGTCCAACCATCCTGGAAATTATTTTGGAACCATATCCATAAAGTTCCAAAATTGTGCACACCTTTTGATGCAGTGATGCCAGTTCTGGGCAAATACCCCTAAAAGATGGGAAAGACAGAGGGAAAAGAGTCATTCATCCAAAAATATTTATAGCCTTACTTTATGTTGTGGCAAAGAATTAGAAACAAACTGGGTGCCTATCAATTATAGCATATAAATGTAATGGAATATTATGGTACCACATGAAGTGATGAATAGGATGGATATAGAGAAATCTGAGAAGACTGGCAAGAACTGATATAAAATGAAATGGCAGACTTAAAGCAACAATTTACACAATGACCGCTGTAATATAGAGGAAGGAATATTTGAAGGACAGTTGAACAATAATCAAGGAAGTGACTAATCAGGGCTTTAGAAGACTGATGATGAAACATGCTTCCTATCCCTCTTGGCAGAGCGGTGATGAACTATAAGGTCATAATGAAAAGTGAATTTGTAAACATAGCCAATGTGTTGATTTATATTGCTTGATTGTGCTTACTTGTTACAAAAGAAGGCTCGTGAGTGTGGGGGGTGGGGTCAGGGAGGGAGTGCAGAAGTAGAATAGAGTTAGTGATTAGTTACGGAGAGTTACAAAAAATAAAAGTGAATCATGCTTTTCCATTGAATAATATTAAATTTTCAGATATGTGTTCCCAGAAGAAAAGAATCTGGGTCTCTAGGCAAAATATGTTACTTGCTTTTAAAATGTCCTAAGTTCTTGAAGGGGGTTAGTCTGAGCTGTCAGAGGAAAATTAATTCACAATCCATTTGCAAAATAGGAAAAGCAAATAGTCTTTCACTACCAGGTGCTTGGAAAGAGGAGAATATGTATGACTTGGGCAGAAGAAATGGGGCAAGGAAAATAATATTTTGCCCAAAAATACATTGCCTAAACCCTTTACCTTTTTATCTGCTTTGGGAATTAAACTTCTTTTGCAGAGAGATTGAAATAACCTGCTAATTTCACAAGTTAAATCAACTGCAGGGATGCATCCCGGAAAATGCTCCAAATCTGACTCTCCTTTCCTCATTGAAAACTGTGACATGAAAGTCTTTGATAACTCATTGCACTAGCCCCATTACTGTCAGCAATCACAGTTCTGCCATATATTACACCTCGTTGCCTTTCTGCACAAAAGTGCTTTGAAATTTACATTTGCCATAAAGGATTCAAGTCCACCACTATTAATTTTCTTCTCCAAATTACGTTTAATTATCACCCCTTTCCTACCTGGTAAGAATCCGTGGCTGTGTTCTTGTCTCAGTGTAGATTTAAGGAAACATTGCCCACCACATGAATCTTTGATAAAAAATCCCTGAGCCTTTCCTTGTTCATGCTTCTGTCTTCAGGTAAATAACCAACATGGAAAATATGAAAATGAAAGATCCAGCTAACTCCATATTTCTTAAATTCATATGACATCTGGCATCTCTTAGTGGAAAAGACAAATTCCTCGAGTTTTTCCTATGGGCAATTAGGCTAGATATTCCATTTTAAGATTAAAAGAAACTTTGAAAATCTGTTCATGATTGATTGCTTAACAGGTCATATGCTATATCTAAAGAAACCTCTTGAAGATCCCTTTCTGAGGCTTTCATTTGTCTTTCTTTCTCTTATTCTCTCCCTCCTGCACCATTTGGCAGCATTAATAAACTCTTCAAAAAGGAAAGGGAGAGAAAATAGGATTCAAAAATTGTAGTTTGTTATCTAAGAGTGGTTTCTCATTGAATTGGTTTGTTCCCTTGCTCTAAGCCAGATAGATGGATGGATGGAAGGATAGATTCTCATCCTTCTCAACCTCTCTGCAGTTCTCTGACAATGTCGATCTCTTAAACTTGATCTCTCTTCTCTCTAGTTTTTCATGATACTATTCTTTCCTGGTTCTCCTCCTACCTGTCTAAACTATAATTCCCCATCTTCTTCACAACAATAGTATGAGATACTTCATCTTCCTCATCTACAATTTAACCGATCTCATTAAAAAAAAAAGGATAAGTCAGGCAAGACCTGTTCTTGATGTAATCATGTTGGTTCCTTGTAATTACCAAGTTTCCTTTTATAAGATTGACATTTTTTTTTCTTTTTTCTCTTAACATTTTTTTTGTCAGCCACCTCATATTATTATTATTTTTTTTTTTGGTGAAGTAATCAGGGTTAAGTGACTTGCCCAGGGTCACACAGCTAGTAGGTGTCAAGTGTCTGAGGCCATATTTGAACTTATGTCCTCCTGACTCCAAGGCCAGAGCTCTATCCACTGAGCCACCTAGCTGTCCCTCTTTTTTCTTTAAATAGTATTTTATTTTTTCCTTAGTTACATACCAAGAAAATGTTAAGCATTCATTTTTACAAGATTTTGAGTTCCACTTTTTTCTCCCTCCTTCCCTCCCTTCCTTTCCCCTCTTCTGAAAATGGTAGGCAGTTTAATGTAGTTTATAAATGTGCTATCATGTAAAACATTTCCATATTCGTAACAGTTGTGGAAGAAGAAACAGATTAAAAGGGGGAAAATAATACAAGAAAGAATTAAGTAAGTAGGGGCAGCTAGGTGGCACAGTGGATAGAGCACCGGCCCTGGAGTCAGGAGGACTTGAGTTCAAATCCGGCCTCAGACACATAACACTTACTAGCTGTATGACCCTGGGCAAGTCACTTAACCCCATTGCCTAGCCAACCAAACAAACAAACAAACAAAAAAAGAATTAAGTAAGTGAAAAAAATATACTTCTATCTGCATTCAGAGTCCATCAGTCTTTTATCTGGATATGGATAGCATTTTCCTTTGTGAATCCTTTGTACTTGTCTTTATGTTGCCAAGATGAGCTGAATCATTCATAATTGGTCATCATACAATGTTGCTGATACTGTGTATGATGTTCTCCTGGTTCTGCTCACTTCACTCAGCATCAGACCATACAAGTCTTTCCAGATTTTTTTCTGAAATCTACCTGTTCATCATTTCTTATAGCACAATAGTATTCCATTACATTTAAATACCACAGTTTGTTCGGCCATCCCCCAATTGATGGGCATCCACTCAGTTTCCAATATTTTGCCACCACTAATAGGGCTGCTATAAATATTTTTGCACATGTAAGTCCTTTCCCCTTTTTATGATCTTTTTGGGATAAGAACCTAGTATTGGTATTGCTGGATCAAAGGATATGCACAGTTTGGTTGCCCTTTGGGCATAGTTCCAAATTGCTCTTCAGAATGGTTGGATCAGTTCACAACTCCACCAACAGTGTATTAATATCCCAATTTTCCCATATCCTCTCCAACATACATCATTTTCCTTTTCTGTTATATTAACTAATCTGATAGGTATGAGGTGGTACCTCAGAGTTAAAAATATGTCCTTAGTTAGCAATTTTTGAATTATGGATAAGTAAAATTATTTTTTGCGGAAGCTATGGGTCTTCTGGTCAAGGAAGTAGTCAAAGGGGTTAAATTCTCACAGATTAAGTGGCTCAGCTGGAGTTGAAGAAGCAATGAACTAGGGGTCCTAGTGGTGGTGTCTGGCATAGGCTGAGGACCAGCAGGGGTGTTCTGCATTTCTCCATGGTGGTCTGGTCTCTGGAGGCTGTCTGTTTGCCTGGGGCTACGTTGAAGCATGGTGAGGTGATGCTGGCTGGCTGCTGCCTGTTTGCTTTGGTTAGTGTTTACCTGTTTGCCCGGGACTGTGCTGAAGCATGTGGTAGTCTGGCCATTGGTGGATGCCTGTTTGCCTGTGGCAACCCTGAAGCACTTGGTGGTTCTCAGAACTGGAGTCTTCAGGTTCCCCTGGCTATGCTAAGGCACATGGGGGGTCCTGGTGTTGGTGTTTGCCTTTCCATCACATTGAGTTTCAGGATCTCCTGCTGGTTTGCTGAGCTGGGGCTTGTTTCTGGCTTGCTGGGACACTTCCCAACCTGGACCACACTCCCCTTTCACCCAAGTGAGATGGACTTATCTTGCCAATCTTCCAAGGTTGTTGGGCTAAAATATTGTTTCACCCCATCTTTTTGCTGGTTCTGCTGTTCCAGGATTTGTTTTGGGGCTCTATTTTATGATTGTTTGGAGGTGAGTATGGGAGTAAATTACAGCAATTTACTGCTTACTCCACCATCTTGACTAACAGAAGTCATCTCAAGCTTTTTTTTTTTCTTGCATAGTGTCATTTTGTTGATAATTGAAAAACTCTAAAACTTCTCTGAGACTCAAAGTCAAGATCACTGTCCCATGGTTTGAAAGCTGTCCTTTCCCCCCACTTTTTTAAATATTAGGTTGAAATTTGTCATTTTCCAAACCTTGTGGTAATTCTTCCATTTTCCATGATCTTTTAGATGTTACTTAAAGTAGCTCAACAGTCACATCTGTTAGATCTTTTGGTACCCAAGCATGTGGTTTGTCAGGGTTAGATGACTTGAATTCATCAAAAGGAACTAGGTACTCTTACTATCTCCTTACACATTATGGGTATTAACTTCATCAGTTGATTTTGTTCTGTCACATTGCCAAGATCATTCTCCTTGGCAAATAAACAAACAGAAAAAGATTTGAAGTCTTTATGTTGTCAGTTATCATCATCCCATCCACAAAATCACTTTTGTTTCTCCCTCATTTGACCTTCACCCAAATTCTTTCCTTCATGTTTTACTCCTCTGGTCCCTGGATTTCATCACTTGTGTATATCTGCTTAATAGTCAATACCCCCCCCCCCCAACCTCTTAATATCCTTTTTGGAATCAGGAAGGTCTGAGGTTTTTTGTTTTTTGTTTTTTTTTAAACTCTTTTGGTGTCGTCCAGTCTTTTAGATATTTTGTAAATCCATTCCTCAATGTCCACACAATTGTGTAGCTTCCAACATGGATCTCATCTAAACATACTTAATCCAACCTGGTTGCTCTTTCTTTATTTGCTCTCTTTAGTGGTGTTCCTACTTCACAGCCTTTGATTTTAGGGTCCAAGTCCATTATCCAAGGAAAATAGTCCTATTATCCTTGACAGATAAAAATTTATAATTTTTTTTTTTGCCAAATCTTTTGCATTTTTCTTCTGCTTTTATTCCTCTTTCCATTTTTATTTTTGAATGTTCTTGGGATAACTTTGCTTAATTGGATACCATGTCAAACTTTCTTTCAAAAATAGATTATTATCCACATATTTGTTTTTATATTGCCCAGATTTCCCCTTGTGCTCTTTCCTAATCTCAGAAATTCAACCCTTATAATAAAGCTTTTTAAAAAAGACAAAGAAAAACATAATAAGCAAAACCAATTAATACATCCCTAAAATCTGACATTACATGCAATATTCCACACTTTTGGAGCCCCCATCTCTGCAAAGGAGTTGGGGAGGTACTTTCCCATATCTATTCTTTGGAGCCAAATTATTTGTAATTTTACAAAATTTAATTCTGATTTCTATCCATTTACATGTTTGTAATTATTTTATATATTGTTTTCTTGCCTCTGCTTATTTCACTTTGCATCAATTCATGTAAGTCTTCCTATGTTTCTCTGTATTCATCATAGTCATCATTTTATATATCACAATAATATTCTACAACATTCATGTACTGCACCTTGTTTAACTGTTCCCCAATCAATAGTCATTTACTTAGTTTACAATTCTTTTCTATGACAAAAGAAGTGCTGCTGTAAATATTTTGGTATATATATATACAGAGAGAGAGAGAGACAGAGACAGACAGAGAGAGAGAGAGAGAGAGAGAGAGAGAGAGAGAGAGAGAGACTCTTTAAAAATGACCCATTTATGGTATATTCCTAGCAGTAGAAATTCTAGATTAAGGGGTATGGTCATTTTAGCTATGCCATTTACATACTTTCCAAATTAATGATTATACAAGTTTACATCTCTACCAGAAATTCATTAATGTGCTTATCTGTCCACAACTCCTCCTGCATTGACTATCACCATCTTTTGTAGTCTTTGCTAATTTTCTGAGTGCCAGATGAAACTTCAAGGTTGTTCTGATTTGCATTTTTCTTATTGGTAGGGATATGGAGCTTGCTTTCATGAGGGTGTGAATAGCCAGCAATTCTTATGAAAATTGTGAGATGATGACCTTTTATAACTTATCTATTGGGGAATGGCTTTTGGATTTATATATTTGCACTAGTTCTCTCTCTCTCTCTCTCTCTCTCTCTCTCTGTCTCTGTGTGTGTGTATATATATATATATATATATATATGTATGTATATATATATATAGTACACCAAACCCTTATCTGAATAATTAGTTCCAGATTTGTTCCCAGATGATCACTTTCCTTCTCATCCTATATGCAACAATTTTGTATAAGCAGGAGCTTTTCAATGGAAATTACCTATTTTATCTTTTTTTACTTGTTTCTATCTCCCCCCTTTCATTTTTTTAAAAGAATAAATCTCCTACCTATAACTGTGAAAGGTATATGAACTGTTTCACTTCTAATGTTTTTATGGTATGATTTCTAATATTTAGGTCATATATCTATCTTGAATTTCTAATGGAATATCATGTAAGCTATTGGTCTAAGACAGGGGTGGGGAAACGGCAGCCTCAAGGCCACATGCGGCCCTATATGTCCTCAAGTGTGTCCCTTTGACTGAATCCAAACTTCATAGAACAAATCCCCTGAAATAAAAGTCCCCTTAACAAATCCCCTTAAAAGGATTTGTTCTGTGAAGTTTGGATTCAGTCAAAGGGCCACACTTGAGGACCTAGAGGGCCACATGTGGCCTCGAGGCCACAGGTTCCCCATTCCTGCTCTAAGACTTCTGTAGGCTATTTTTCTTGTGATGGGTATTTAGCTGTAAATCTGTGAATACTACAATCTGTAAGGGAAAAGAAAACATGTACATCTCCCAAAGGGCATTGGAGAAGAGTGTGGTGGGCGCCAATAGGTTCTAGCATATTATAAATTACATTTTATGTTCAAAAAGTTGTGTAAAATGTCATCATGGAGATACCAGACTAGAAAAAGACGTAGACAAATTATAGAGTGAGAGTGCAAATAACAGATGGATAGCTCATATGCTACATTGGTACTCATGAAATACCAAATGATCCAGGGGAAGACTCCTAGAACATTATGGGAGCATGGTGGATACCTCTGATGGTGGCCAGTGTAACATGCTTCAAAACTTGGAGAAGGTCTCAGAATATCTAAATTAAATCATACATTTATGTAGGCCTTAGACAGAGTTATCAGCACACAAGATTGACCAAGAAGTGATCGGTGACTCTTTACTTGAAATAATAGATTGTATATTTCTTGCCTGTCTTGCATCCAATCTTCAGACAACAGCTGGTTTCCATATCCTCTTATGACTATGCATATCCTGTTCTGCAATGAACTTCTATATTTGATTATATCTATATCTATAAATGTCTTCTACATAATTAGTTATATACCTTGGATGTGGTTAGCTTCCATACCCCATTATGTCTTTTTTTACATCTTCTTATTTTATACAACCTAGTGATTTATGTATGTGCCCATCTGCTGTCAAGAATGAAGAAAATAAGATGGTAACCCCTCAGATGACCTAAGGATCGAAGATGTAGCAGTTCAAAACTAACATGGAGTTAGGAAAAGAACATGCAATCAAAGATTTAGGGACCCCTCAGTTGAAAAGCAATGCTGCCTTCATGACTCCTTTTCCTATACCAATCAAGAAACATTTATTAAGTACTGATTACGTACTAGGTATCAAGTGCTAGGAATATAGAGTCAAAAGACAGAACCTGCCCCCAAGGAGCTCACAATCTAGTGAACCTATAATAAGTCTATCTGGTGTGATAGTGTGAAATAGACAACCTCATTCCTTTGGATTGAGAAGTTGCTGAATTTCCTACTTGGCTGGACAGGCTTGCTATGTAACCTCAGGTCATGCTTTGGAGGTCTGGGAGATTGTGCATCTTCTTGCTCGATAGGACTTAAATCCTTTTTTACTATCTTTGTAAAATGTTTAGACTCTTGTGGTGAATATATCAAATACTTTCTTTCTCCAAACCCTAAAAGAACCTGGCCTCATGAACCAACACACCTCAGGGAGAGAAGTCCCAGGGGATATGTACAAAAGTCACATAGGAGAAGGAGTGATGTGTTGCTATGTGTACTCCTGGAAGGAATACTTATATTGAGAAGTTCACAGGCTCCTTGAAATCGGTGAACAATGGTATAAGTGCCGTGTGGTTTAGATAGCTTGTTTCTCTTCATGATCAGTTTATTTGAATGTGTGCCTTTTAAAAACATTGGCTTAATAAACATAAGACAGAATTAGAGTTCTTGATATCCAAGACAGTGAAACAAGATCCTAGGGCTATATCATTACTATAGCTAGAAGGACAGAGTTGTTTCTAGGTCACTTCACTTAAAATCAATTTGTGCAAAGACAATTCACCAAAAGCCAATTTGTCTAATGGGACATTTACCTAAAATCCATATTATGAATATATCTTCAACAAATTACAGCATTTCATATGGGGTAAGGGAGACTTTAGTTCCTCTTAAGTAGCTTGACTTTCTTTTGTTATATTTTAACTCTTTCCATAACTGTTTACTCATACCTTTTAATCATTTATTCTGTGAGGGATTGGCTCTTGGTCTTAGGGTATGACTCTGAAGGGAACTTGGAAACCAGGAGATCAATTCATGAGTTGGACATGACTAAAAAATGACTGAAGAACAACAAATAGCTAACATTTATATAACACCTACTATGTGCCAGGCATTATGTGAAACATTTTATAAATATCATCTCATTTTATGTTTAAAACAAGCTTGCGAGGTAGTACTATTATGAATACTATTTCACAGATGAGGAAACTAAGCCAAACAGAGTTTAAGTGACTTGCCCAGGGTGACATAGTTAGTAAGTATCTGAGGCCAGATCTGAACTCAGGTCTTCCTGACTCCAGGCCCTGCCCTTTCTCCACTTAGCTGTCCCTAGTGGGTACCTTATCAGGTGCTTCCAACATTGATGAAATTACAGCTTTGATAAAAATTAAAAGCCAATTATATTGATCTTTAACCTACAAAAGAGAATACTTGAAAGGCATATGACTTCTGACTTCAAGTTATCTGAAGATCTGTCCCATGGGAGAGGGTTTGAGATTTACTCTTCCTGGCCCTGAGGGGAGTATGAGGAAAGTTGTAGGTTGAATTTGCCAGGAGATGGATTTAGGCTTGAACTAAGGAAAACCTTCCTATTTTTCAAGATGTTCTGAAGCAAAAATAAATAGACAGATAGCTAGAATAGATAGATAGATAGATAGATAGATAGATAGATAGATAGATAGATAGGTAAATAAAAGGCTGCCTTAGAAGATGATAAGTTTCCCATCCCTAGAAGTTTCAAGCAGGGGCAGCGTGATAACTTTTGGGGTTACAATAGAGGGGGTGCCTTTTCCTAGATAGGTTAAACTCATTGGCTTTTGAGATCTCTTCAACTCAGAAATGCTCCCATAGGAATCACGCTAAGACTATTTCGGGCAGTAATCTGCTAGTTTGGAACTTCCTCTATTCCTTTTCCCAGGGTCAAAATTGGCTTCGGTCTATAGAGAGGCCCCAAATCTGTATGTTTATTAATTGGTTAAACGAAGTGGTTCCAGCTGTCCAGATTAGGAAGTTAATACTAAGTGACATTTAAATAGGCGCTTGGTTTTGCAAAGCAATTATTGGACGTTATTTCATTTGAACCTCATAGTACCACTTTAAGGTAGAACATACAGTTATTACTACCTCTATTTTACTGATGAGGAAACTGAGACTCAGAGGAAACTAGAGCTATAGTTAGCAAGATTCAAATCTTAATCTTCCCCGAATCCAAATTCAGAATTTTTTCCTCTTATATCACACAGGCAGCCACTTAAGTTATTTGTTCTTAAATGGCTGCTAATATTTTTGCTTTAAAAATTTTTTGTCCTCCCTTCCTGCCATAACAAATCTCATTTCTATGGCACGCTTAAGTTTTCCAAAGAGCCTTCTTTATTTACCCATCAGAGGGCCCTGCTGGACACTAGCTTGATCCCACTTAACCACCAAGCACAAGGTACTGGGCAACCTGTCCTCACTCAGGGGGTTATTGTACTCCAACTGACACCACAGAGTGTCAGAAGGAAACATCAAATATTATTTATAAAGCGTATAGCATGGCACCTGGCAGATGTTGTTCAGTCATCTTTAGTTATATCCAACTCTTTGTGACCCCATTTGTAGTTTTCTTGGCAAAGATAAGTGGTTTGCCATTTCATTTTACAGATGAAGAAACTGAGGCAAACAGGGTTAAGTGACTCGTCCAGGGTCACACAGCTAGCAAATGTCTGAGGACAAATTTGAACTCAGGAATGTAGGCCACCTAGCTGCCCTGGCACATAGTAGGTGCTTAATACATGCTTGTCTCCTCCCTCCCTTTTCATAGCTCTCAGAGAACAGGATATCTCTATGCCCTCATTCTGTCCCTCTTGTAGCTGACAGTGTTAGGATTATTAGTCTATGCATATTTTTATATGGATTTATCCAATTAAACTTCCTCACCTACTGGGAAACTCCACTCTCTTCCCAAGGGACCCTAATCAGAGGCAGCATGATGGTAAGTCAAGATAGTCCTGTGTTCAAATCTTGCTTTTGAAATGTCTGGTGTCACACAGCCAATATAAATCACTTTTCATTGCCTTAGTCATTCACTAAGACTATAAGAGGGAGGAAAATGCATTGGTAGAGTGAATTTCTTCAATTGGGAGTTCCCTCATATTAAGAAAATTACAGGTCTAACTCCTATCCCTATCATATATGCATGGCATAATGGAGTTATACCACATGTGTGGCATAACATTGTGTGTATACATACACACATATAGATGTTTATATATGTGTGTGTATATATATGTATTATATATATATATATATGTATATATATATATATATAGTATACACTGATTTATTCATTATTACAGAGAAAAGGGATTGAAACCAAAGCATGTAGAAACAAATCTTATTTGGGTTGAAGACTCATAGCTATTTCTAGATCTGGGCAGGCCACTAGCCTTTGGACATAGCCCAAACCCAGGAGTTCCTAGGCATAATTCAGGTGCTTAGATTCAGCCACTTTCATCATTCTGTCACTTCATGGACCACCCTGCTTCCCAACAGAGCCTTATTTTGCCTGTTCATCACTAGCAAATCAAATGGAGGTAAGAGGAGGTCAGACGCAGACTGTCCTTTGCTTCCATTCCTCCCTTTCCATCCAGAACCTCAGCGCTGCGCCAAAGCCTGTGCTCACCTGCATCTTGTTGCCTGGTGTCATCACCAATTGGTTTGCCCTGTCTACCCTTCAGCTCTTTGGTTCTTTTCATCTTTGTAGCCTAGTTTGGTTCTCAAGCTCTAAGGATGGGAGTGGCTGAGAGAGACATGAGGCTGGGTGGGTCTCTGTGGTAGCGCAGGTACGACCTTGTATGGTAAGTAGTGAGATTACCATTACCCACATTTCATAAACAGAGAACCTGAGACACAGAGGGTCAACCCAGGGTCACACAGCTAGCGACTCGAGTTTGGATCCAAGCTCAGTCCGTCAGGCACTGAGACCGATGCTCTTTTTCCTCTGTACAAAGCCCCCCCCCCCCCCCCCCGCCCCCCCCCCCCTCCCCCCCCCCCCCAACCCCCCCCCCCCCCCCCCCCCCCCGTCCACACCGACCCTCAGGTCTTTTTGTACTGTGGTTAATCCCATGGGAATAATCTTTTAAGTGTATAAGGGCATTACCATGTAAACAAGAGGCCTCTGGCGAGTCATTTCTTATAAAGAATTTCTTAAACTAAAAAGTGAGCGACGTAGGTAGTTTGTGCAAGCCAGGTTGGCCTGGTGGAAGGAAACATGGTACAAGGAGGGGAGGGCCGTGGAACCTACAACTCTAGAACTTGGAGGGGCCTGCGAGGCCATCGGGTCCAAATCCATTATTTTTTCCGATGATTATAGGATCGTAGAGATAGAGCCAGAAGGGAAATGAGAGGCCATTTTTCAGAGGAGGAAAATGAAGTTAAATGACTTTCCCAAGGTCACAGAAATAGAAGGCATCTGAGGTAAGACTTGATCCCAGGTAATCCTGACTATCCACCTGGCCCACTGTTGCCTCTCTAGATGAGAGAATCAAAGCCCAGGGAGGCTAAATGACTTGTTCAAGGTCACACAACGAGACTTGGAATCACATTCTACCTCCGACCCTTCCTAGCTGTGTGAATATTGGTAAGCCACTTGGATACTCTGATCCTGTAAATGGGGGTGATATGCACTACCTGTATGCAGTACCTACCTCAAAGCATGGCCATGAAATCCACTGAGATAATAGCTTGGTAAAGGCAAAAAAAGGGGACCCCTTTCCTTTACCAAGTAAGTTGTAAATTTTCTCAATCAGGTTTTCTTCTGGGGAGGGTGGGGTGGATAGACACCTGCCTGGTAATTCATCTGAGCCACCCCTCTTTGGGAAGAAGAAGAGAGATGGATCTTCACACAAAAAGCTGATAGAAAAAAAAAATTAATGCTGAATAAGCCTTTTGAAATAGAGCAGCTTCATTCACCCCTGCCTTCCCTGAAAAGGGATTAATTTCTCTGAGAATGATAAATCCCATTCCTCCCTGAGATTTATTTTTCAAAGAGCAAATGATGCTTTGCTTCGCTTTGCCTTTGGTGGAAAGAAAGTTCCAGCAGAGGCTTCCCCTCTGCCTCCTAAATGCCCCTTGAGCCTTCCCCCTCCACACACACCCCAGAGGCTGGGGCCCCCGAAAATTGACAGCCTGCAGGCGAAACAGAACAAGTTAATTTGTAATCTTAGGGGAAAATGATGGCTGCTCCGTGGCTGTCATGGACCACGCTGCCAGCTTAAACAGCTGATTAGTTAGCACCACTAGAATCGATCTGCATCAGTTCCACCTGCATGCACCCACCAGGAACCACTTTATTGTAAATCAATCACTCTGAAAACATCTCACAAAGGGGCCAGTCCTCACTAACAAGCCGTCAATTTAGGCTGCCGCTTGGCACCTCCTAGCAAATGAGGAGTGAGCACCGGGCAACATTTATTCAAAAATCATCTCTTTGGGTTATTTCTAGGCTGGGTTGTTGTTATTATTATTGTTATTTTTTTGGGGAGGGAGAGGGATGCTGCCTGGGATGCTCAGAATTGGGCCAGGGAGATGACCCCAAATGGGAATGTTCATGTGTGTCTTGAGGAAGAGAGACCCAAGGTTGGGGCTCAGTCATGGAAGGGATAGATGGCCTTCATTACCCAAAGTCAGCATTAACAGTAACTCAGAGACTTTATGTCCTGCCCTTGTGCCCCATGGGTCTCAGGATTGATCTATACAGTGTGAGAAGTCCTTATTCTTTGACAAGATGGATAGCTAAATTTGGACTGTGCAGAGAGAGGGGGGTCTTCTGGTAGTGGATGCTGGTAAGACACAGTGCTTACTTTTCCCCAAGAGATGCAAATAGGAGGCCGGCTTCCTCAAATCCTTCTCTAAGATGCTTCCAACTACCTTGAATAAAGAGAGAAGAGCAGGTGCTCTTGGCTGGTTGGCTTCTTTGTTTTCTACCCCAATGGCCTGTCTGGGCAGCCTACCTAGTGGACATGACACATACAGGGGAACCTGGTGTTTCCAAGTTAGAGGCACCGGTTGGAACCCCCCTGCTAAGGCATATTTGATTTAAAGGGCCATCTTTAACAATGTGAGATTGCAGGATACATGGCAGACATGGGTTACCTCATGCAGCAAGCCTGGGATGCTAATTTGCTGACAGATTATTGCAATGTCAACACCACAGGGTTTGAGGCTAATGGCACCGTGATTATTCCCTTATAAAACTTTGCATCAGAAGGCAAAACTACAGGATTGTTAGGCTCTTAGGAAAAAGTAAGGATAACAGGAGAAGGGAAGGGATGAGAATGCCTGTAATCCAAATAAACTTTCCTGCCCATGAACATCACTGTGTGTATGGACTGGGTGGGGGTGGGGGTGGGGGATGGGGATAGCAATAGCTATCTTACAGAGGTACAGGCAGGGGAGGCACCCAGACTGCCCCCAGGGAGACAGTTTGTGTAATGAAACAGCACAAGGTAATGTGGTTACAAGGACTAGGGGATTTATTGGAACTTGTCAAAGTCAAATTTTAGCAGGATTTAAGGAGACTGTGGCTTTTGTTTTCCTAACATAAAGGAGGGAGTTAGGATCTGTGGCTACATTCAAGTTGTGATTTCTATTGCCTTCTATTCTATGACCTTGGGCAAGTAATTTAACTTAGCTGGGCCTCAGTTTCCTCATCTGTAAAATGAGAGGATTGGATTAGGTGATCTCTGCAGCTCCTTTTTGTTGTAAACTTCTACAGGCATAACAAATGTGGTATTTTGGTGGGTTTGATCACTGTGTGCCCTTGGGCAAATAATGATAATGATGATGATGATGATGATGACGATTAATGGTAGTAATAGATTGTGTTAAGGTTTGCAAAGGACTTTAGAGGTATTATCTCATTTAATCTTCATAACCCTGGAAGGTTGTAGTTGTTGTTTTTCAGTTGTGACAGACTCTTCCTGACCCCATTTGGGGTTTTCTTCGAAAAGATACTGGAGTGGTTTGCCATTTTCTTCTCCAGCTCATTTCACAGATGAGGAAACTGAGGCAAACAGGGTTGGGTGACTAGCCCAAGGTCACACAGTTTATAAGTGTCTGAAGCCAGATTTGAACTCAGGAAAATGAGTCTCCCTGACTCTAGGCCAGGCTCTCTATCCATTATCATATCACTGGGAGGTAGGTGTGCTGAAGTGTCCAAGACTGGATGTGAGCCTCACTTTTCTCTTCTGTAGTCTGAGGGGGTTTGGACTATGGTATCTCTAAGATGACTTTCAGCTTCTTTATTGACAATATTGTTCTTTATTGAACAATATAATTCTTATATTGTTCTTTCCTACATCAGCAAACTCACCCCAGAGGCACAATTCGGTGAAGGGGAGTGGTATGACGTCAGGTAAATAGGAGACAGATTGTAGAGAGCTTTAGAAACCAGACTTAAGAATTTGTGTTTTGTCTTAGTGGTCATAGAGGGCCACTGAAGATTTCACACAAGGGGGGGTGACACGACCAGACCAAACATTAAGAAAATAATTTTGATGGTTCTATTAATTTGAGCCAGAGGAGAATAGAAGTGGATAGGGTCAACTAGATGGCCGTCGAAATAGTTTAGGCTAGGAATAGGCAGTGAGAGCTTGAATTAGTAGGGGCAGTGTATGTAAAGACAAAGATGTAGGGATAGAATCTACAAGATTTGAAACCTCAGAGGCACGGTCTCTCTTGCCTCCCAGTTCATTGTCTTTCCTTCGCACTTGCCCTTCCTGATGCCTGGAATGCTTTTTCTTCTGGCCTCTGATTCTTTAAGACTGACTTCAAGAACTACCTCCAAGGGTCCCTTCTCAATCCCCCAGTGGGCTATTGCCATCTCTCTAAGGTTACTCAGCCTCACTTAAATCCAATTCACTCTCAGGTCAAGACATCATGAAGTCATTGGTCCTCTTTGAAAACAAAGGACCACCACCACCACCAACAACTTTTTCTCTACCTTGTAGATACCAATTTATATAGCTAATCTCCTCCGTTAGAATCTAAATTTCTTAAGGGCAGGGAATCTTTTAGTTTTTTTTCTTTTTAATCCCCAACATCTAGCACAGTGCCTGGCACATAGTAAGCTTATTAAATGCTTATTGATTTCTTAAAATTATCTGGACTCTTTTCTTTCCTTTAAAAAATACTGTTTCTGTTCTTTTTTATATCCCAACCTGTTACCAAAAATATTACTCCCTGTTGAATTTCTAACAGAAAAGAACAGTTAATCCAAATTATCCAGCACTGGAACTGCATGTAACATTCACTGTATGTAACATTCTACAACCGTAGTTCCCCACTTTTCCATGGAGAGAAGGGGATTGTGTTTCTTCATCTGTTCTCCTGGACCAAGATGGGTTGTTAGAATCAGAATGTAGCTGCCTTTTGGTCTTGTTTTCACTTATATTATCTTACTCATTTAAATATTTTCTCCCCTTTTTCCTTATTTCACTGTGCATCTGTTGATACAGATTTCCCCAGGCTTCTCTGAATCCCTCATTTCTTTCATTATTTCCATTCTCTTCTCATCACCCACTTGGTGCAGGTGTCCCCCCATCCATTTTGCTACCACCAAAAGTGCTGCTGGTGAATATCTTACTATAGATATTCTATAGATTCATTTTCTCCCTGAACATTCAAAAACTAAAATGGGTACAAATTACAAGATAGAACTGGAAGGCATCCTTTATATGTTGTCCTGAGAGTTATCTCCCGGGCATGAGATCATGGCATCTCCAGCCCATTTATTTTTGTTCAGGGCAGGCACTCCCTCCTCATCTCTGTCTTAGAGAATCCCTCTTTTCCTTCAAGGCTCAGTCAAGGTGCCACCTGCAATGTCTAGGCAGTGCAGTGAATAGAACACTGGGCTTATTATCAGGAAGCCCTGTGTTCAAATCCTACCTCAGATACTTCCTAGTTGTGCGGCCCTGGACAGGTCACTTAACCTCTGTCTATTCATCTATAAAATAATAATCATAATAGAGCCAACCTCGTAGGGTTGTTATGAGGATCAAATAAGATAATAATTGTAAAGTGCTTAGCATAGTGCCTGGCACTTAGTAGGCACTTAATAAACGTTTCTTCCTTCCTTCCTCATCATTCTTGATCACCTTATCTGAGTGTTTTTATTTCCCTGAATAAATTTGCCCAAAATTCTTTATCTAGATTGTCCCTTGGGCCCCATCACAGGTCGCCTTGCATTATCCTTATCTGAGTGAATGGCATAGCCCCCTCCCCCAGCCCCGGGACAAATAGAGAAGTGCTATCGTTCAGTCTTCTCGTTGTCAGCACCTTTGCCTTGTACATACATCATATGCTTTTAATAATTGTCTGTGGAACTGAATCAAATTGTTCTATTCAGCAGAAGAAGTAACTGAGGGCCCAAGATATTGAATGACTTGACTAAGGCGAGGAAGTACCAAAATAATAATAATAAATAATAATAATAACAAAAGATGACCACATATGATAATCTTTATCTTCCTTCAAGGTTCAGCTCAGATGCCCACTCCTCCAGGAAGTCTTCCTTGATTTCCCCATTCATTACCATCAGTTATTCATTCTCAACTCTTTTATTTTGTTTTCTCTTTTGTGCTTTAATTTGGTTTTGTGTTGCTTTATATTCCTAGTGTTTTGTATGGTGTATAGAACAGAGTAAGAGTTGAACAAATGCTTGTTGATTGATTTATCATGGGTTTACACATTGGCTCCTTCCATTAGATGAATAGAAGTTCCACACTCTATGAAGACAGGGGTTTTCTCATTTCGTCTTTGTAACCCTAATACCTAGCACCTAGTAGGCACTTGTGAAGAATTGAATTGCTCTTCTGCCTCCCAGAGCGGTATTGTTGCTTAACAAGGCAATACCAGTGTGTTCAGTCTCTCACTTTCTCACCAGAAGCTGAGCAGTGACACACACACACACACACACACACACACACAACCATATGTATTCATACATATATAAATACACACATATACATGTATGCATACCTACATACATGCATGCATGCATGCATGCATACACATCAAAAATTTCTCATTACCTCTCTTCACATTCCAACATATCTGCTTAGAGCAAATTCCAACCTGTCCCACTCCCCATTCTAAGCTCCATTCTTTTCTCAACCAGTCCTCTTGCTTAGCCTGAGGTTGTCATTAATTCTAACCCTCTTGGTATTCTCACACTTGGCTGTGTAGGAAACAGGCCCTGGAGAAAGACCATGTACAAGAATAAATGAGGGAGAAGGGAGGAAATCTAAAGGAAAACAATTCCTAGTGACACTGGGACTTTTGGCAGTGACCTGAAGGAACATGAGTTATCTTGGGGTGCTGATTTCTATACCTTTCCAGTTCAGGAAACAGACATCCATACGTTGTGTTACAGGAATACCTTCTTCCTAAAGGAGTATCTTATTTTCCCCTCTTGACAAAAATGCCATTTCGTTCCTTAGATTTTGTCAAATGATTTTTAAGAGACCAAGTAAAGATTCTATTGAGGCCTGGGGTGTTGCCCTTCCCAGAGTGTAATTAAAAAAATATGTACATGGGAAGGTGCTTTGAATGTGGGTTTAAAGTTTTTTGCTCAAGAATTGCCAAGCACCCAGCATGGTAATTGATTTGGAAACATAACCCTGGTCCAAAGCCCAAAGTCATGGCTCTCCAGAAGATAGCTAATCCTGTTAATTGTAAAATGTATTGATTTGACTGGGGAGAATAACAAAAGGGATCAATCTGTGTCATCAAGAAGAAACTGGTCAGGAGGTTTTGGCAATAACAAGCACTAAGGGACTCAGGAAACCCTGGAACACTCACCTGGGAGCCCTCAGGGCTATAGAGCAGTTATTCATACCAACAGAAATCTCTAAGTTGCAAGTAAGAAAAATCTAATGAAAAAGGGGGTGGGGATGGTAGTGATGTATGTGTGCATGTGTGTATGTGTGCCCTTGAAGGCTTGTACCCGTGCAAACCCTTAGGCAATACTGAGAAAACAACCTCTCTACATTTGAATACTTGCTATACTATAAACATACATATTTTATACAAAACTATATATGCATACTATGTATACTATACATATGTTTATACTATAAATATACATATATACATATAGTATAGTATGCTATACTATAAACATATAACATATATACATATATAACAATATATCTATGTCTATGATTACGATATTTATATATCTATATACTGCTATATATAATTATATATAATGCTACATATGTATTTATTATATGTGCATATAATAATAATAGCATTTATATAGCACCTGCTATGTGCTAAGTGTTTTAGAAATATTTTCTCATTTGATTCTCACAACAACTATGGGAGATAGGTTTTATTATTGTTCCCATTTTACAGTTGAGGAAACTAAGGAGGAAAGGTTAATTGACTTGTTCATGGTCATCAAGCTAGTAAATGTCTGAGGCTAGATTTCAGCCCATGTACTCCTAACTCCAAGCCCACCACTCTGTGCACTACGGCACCCCCAAGTGTGTGTATGTATATGCATGTGTGTATGCCCAAATATACATACATATACATATACATAATACACAGTGTGTGTGTGTGTGTGTGTGTGTGTGTGTGTGTAAGAGGGGTTGATTAGGTAGGGGAAGCTCTGATCAATTTGTCAATTTAATGAGTTCTCCAGTCATTTAGATGAATTTATAAGCAGGAGATTTCAGAGGCTTGTGAAGAGCATCTTATCATTAAGAACGTGAATACATTCGTTGGAGCCTGGTTAAGAAGGAGAGGAAGGAAAGGGAAAGGAACAAACATTTATTAAGTGTCTGATATGTGCCAGGGACTGTGCTAGCTACTTTACATATATTATCTCATTTGATCCTCATTACAACCCTGGGAGGTAGGTGCTATTATTACCCCCATTTTACCTTTGAGGAAATTGAGGCAGATAGAAGTTAAGTGATTTACACAGGTTCACACCACTAAGAAGTATTTGAGATCACATTTGAACTCAGGTCTTCCTGATTCCAGGTCCAATGGTCAATCCACTGTGCTACCTCGCTGCCTTCATCATGAAAATTGATTACTCCTGATTAGTTTCCAATGATTACAAGATGACTGGGTAACTCAATCCCATGAAGACAGTCTAGTTTGACTTCATTTGGACTCTTCCCAAATGCCTTTTTTATTTGCTTTTTGCTTGTTAATCTGTTTCTTATTCAGAAAGAGCAGAGTGCATCAGAGGCAATTGGATTCTGAACACAGGCTCCTCCCTCAGGAACTGGCAATAGGTGTCTTGGAGCAGGAATGCAGGGGAATTACCTGTACTTACTCACAGATTTCTGAGCAAAGGCGAGAGACTAGAGTTCCTCAGGGTAGACCTTCCCAGCCTACGAAATGGCAGTAGATAAGACAGGGATATGTTTCTTATAAAGGACAAAAAGAAGCAGATATCTGTGCCTGGCTGACCCAATAGGGGAGTGTATGGGCTGTACTCTTAAACAGCCGCATCTTTTGTAGTTTTTTGTTTCCCAGACAATGTGTCCTACAAACCTAACCTTTAAGCCAGACAAGGAAGATTGGGGAACTCTAGCCTTGGGAGATATCTAGTGGGTAATTTTGAGTTCTTACTCAAGCTCCATTGATGTTGTCCATGTAAAAAAAATTCAATAATATATATTTTATTTTCAATATTATTTTCTATCTCTTGACTAATTATCAATTTTCTTCCGACCATAGTGATAGGAGTGTAATGTTTTTTCTGATACAAATAATGATATTGGTTTTAGATGGACACTTTTTAGCATTCTAAAGAATGGCCCTTCCAAAAATACACATTTTTATTGTTTTAACATAAATAAATATTAGATTTTATCAATGAGTTTCTCTTCATCTTTTGATGTAATAATGCAGTTTTTATTAGTTTTGTCATTAATCATTGTCATGATTAACTAAACTAATGTTTTCGGAATGTTGATTCATCCCTTCATCTCTGGTATATATCCAACTTGGTCCTGACCAACTTTTAAAAATAGTCTGCTGGCTAATAACTTACTAGGTATGTGACCCTAGGATTAGGTATGTGACTTCATCTCTATCTGCTTTAGTTTCCTCATCTGTACAATGAGGACAATAATAGCACCTCCCAGAGGTGTTGTGAGGATACTATGAGATGTTTCTAAAGTACTTTGCAAACTTTAAACACTATATTAATGTTAGCTATTATTATTTATTTTAAGATTATGATCAATATTAATTAGTGATATTGGTTTAAACTTCTCTTTCTCTACTTTATTCCATCCTGGTTTGAGTATCTGGCCAAGTTTGACTCAGGAAAGGGATATGGTACTGTGCTTTTGTTTGTTTTTTTTTTAATTAACAAGAGCAATTTATGTATCATAGGAATTAATTTCTCTTTAAATCCTTGATAGTAATTCATTTATGACTTTCTCAATTACTCTTTATTAATGCTAAATAGATCTTGTCTAAGATTTCTTTTTTTTTATTTTAGGCAATTGGATTTAAGTGACTTGCCCAGGGTCACACAACTAGTCGTCTAAGATTTCTATTTCATATTCCGTTAATTTGGATATTTTATAGTTTATACAAATTCTTTAATGTCATTTATATTCCAACTTTTTGTGTCATTAGATAAGGAATTATTGATAATTCTCTTGATTATTAATTATGAGTGCATCATTTTCATTTTAAATTTGATCAATTTGCTTTTCCTTTTTTAATCAAATTAACTACTGGTATATTTTTATTGTGCTTAAAATAACTTCAACAATACTCTTTTCTATATCAGGTGAGTAGTTCAATGGTCTTTTAGTTTTTAATTTTATTTTTCCTATGACTTTCAAAATTTCTTCATTTGTACTTGTTTGAGAGTAGTTAAACTGTTGATTTTCTAGTTTTTTATAGCATGTTCAATTTGCTATGGCTCTCTCTTTTTTCTTTTTTGTTCATGTAAATTTTCAGAAATATACTTTTTTTCCTCCTGAGGAATGCTCTAACTACACTTCATATATTTTGGTGTATTGTTCCATTATCATTATTCTCTTTTGTATAATTATGTATTGGTTCTATGATTTGTTATTTGATCCAGTCATTACTTAGGATATTTTTATTTAGTACATTTAGGTTTGTATCTTCTGTTTATGCTTCCATTATTGATTCCTATTTACAGTGTTGTGATCTGTAAAGCAAGCACATTTCTCCTTTTTTCATTTATTTGTATTCTCTTTGACTTAATACATAATGAATTTATGTAGAAGTACCAGATGAGGCTCAAAAATTGGTATATACCATTCTCATTCAGTAATTCCCAATCACAAATCTAGTTTTTCCCCAATAATCTCTTTATGCCTAAAATGTCATTATTATTCATCTTTTCTCGAATTTATTAATCTCTGAAAGGAAAGAGCTAAATTCATTTATAATCATTATCCTACTGTAAAGGTCTTTTTGTATTGTAGTTAGCTTTTATTTAGGTACTTGAAAATTATTAAATTTGTTTCATGTATATGTAATAATGATATAATTTCATTATCCTTGGTTCCTTTAAAAGTAAAGGTGACTTTAAAAATATGGTTCCCTATTTGTCTTCCTGGCTAGTACATATTTTAATGTTACTTTATGTAAAATCATAAAGGTAACTCTTGCTTTCTTAGAATCACCAATAATAATACATTAATCCTAGTTTCTCCTTCATTATTTTTATTTGAATAGTGATATATTTTGTTTTTATATCACATTCATCTCTGAATATATCCTTCCTTTCTTCCCTATCTAGTAGATTACTTTTGTAACAAATTTTTTAAGAGAAAGAGAGACAGACAGACAGACAGAAAGATAGAGACAGAAACAGAAAAGAGAGAGACAGAGACAGAGAGACAGGACAGAGGCAAAGATACAGAGAGAGAAGGAGGGAAAGAGACAGAAGGATGGAAAGAGACAGAAGACAGAGAAAGGCAGACAGAGATAGAGGGAGAGAGAGAAAGAGAGGGAGGGAAAGAAGGAAGGGAGGGAGGGACAGACAAAGACAGAAACAGAGACAAGCACAATTAAGTCAAACTAACCAGCATATCAAACAGAGATCTGACAGTGTATTATACTGTTCTGTATCCATATTCTTCCATATCTGCAAAGAAAGAAGATGAGAGATATTTTCTTATGTCTTCTCTTTGGCCATGCTTGACCATTATCATTACACAAATTTAAGCTTCCCCTTTCCACCTCAACAGTTGCAAGAATTTTGCAGACAAAAGATAGCACCTGCATTAATCCTTACCTCCAGACAAGAGTCTGAGATCTAAATGCATGTTTTTAGAATCTAGAGAAGTGTTTTGTTTACGTGTCTATCTTCTTAGGACTTCTTCTATCAGTTGGTCAGACAGTCAATAGATGTGTATTACACATTTACTATGTGTCAGTCATTGTGTTGAGTGCTAGTGATACAAAGAGAGACAAAAACACCCTCTACCTTCCAGGAGCTCACATTTTAATGTAAATAACTATGTACCTATAACATAGATGCAGATTAGATGGAAGGGAAGGTATTAGCAGGGGAGAGGGAAAAGGTGGGGAGGCAGACCAGGAAAGGCTTTTTGTGGAAGGGGGTCTTTGAGCTACTACCAGAAAAAGGAAGAGACTGGAGTGAAGGACTGGAGTACTTTGGGAATGGGTGACAGCCAGTGCAAACGCCCAGAGTCTTAGATCTTACTAACATTCAAATACCATATTGGCCATTAGTCTTTGGGGAAGCTTGGACTACTGGTTGGTTTAGTTTTGTTGTTCCATGGACTAGTTGATAGAGTTTTAGACTTGGAATCAAGGAAGAATTGAGTTTAAATCTTACTTCAGAAATGTAATAGTTTCATGACTTCAGTAAAGTCACTTATATTTTCATCTCCTTGGTTTCCTCATTTATAAAACGGAGTAACAGTTTCACAGAAATACCATGAGGATCAGAAGGGAGAATGCATGTAAAGCTTAAGGTCTATCTGTCAACAAGGATTAACTCTACTTCTTGACTTTAATGACCCTGTGAGCTGGTAACTTTTGCCTCACTGATTCAGCTCATAAAGGACCCAAACCTTTCTGTCCTCAGGGTTTCTTGAACACATTCTGTCATAGAACTTCCATGTAGAACCTGCCCTTTACTTAGGAATAGAACCAACTAATACTAAAGGTAGAGTAGAAAAGGTGAAGTGGTGTTGAGCAATTTTGGCAACAATATTTGTCTTTGTTTTTTTCAAATGCAAACCTTATTGGAGGTGGCAATTAGGTATTCTTCAGATGGTGGTGGTGGTGGTGGCAAAGAACCATTCTAGAAGGTGCCATAATGGTACAAGTGCTGGGAAAACAAGGATGCCAGCCTCCTAGACTCTAGCTGGTATGGATTAAAGTTGGGAGTCACCAGAACCCTGGGTACAGGGAAGCTGTGAATGTGGAGATGCCTTTACCCTCCAGAGCCCTTTGTAGTTAACTATAAGATAACTATAAATGTAATTCTTACATTTATATATACATATATAATTATACATGTAATTGTATTCTGATGATTCCTTTAGGTCCATTCCATACCCCATCTCAAAAATGATCACTTTGCTTCTGCACAACTTTCTGACAATGTCACTACCTATCTCAAAGAACTTTGGATGGCTCCCAATTACCTCTAGGATTCAATACAAAACTTCCTGTTTATATTTCTCTGAAACATGTCCCCAACCTATTTTTCCCCCAGGATGATTACATATTACTTTCCCTCATACATTCTACATCCTGAACAAACTAGCTCACCTGGTCAAATAACTTCCCACCTCTCTGCCTTTGCCCAGGCTGTATCCCATACTTTAAATGCATTTTCTCCTTACCTCTGCCTCTCAGAATCCCTATCTCTTTTTCTCCTACAAAGATATCCTTCCCAATTTCTCCATTAATTAGTTTCCTCTCCTCTAACCACCCCTTCCATAACTCCTACTCCCACACTGCAATTATGAAAATTATTTTTTATACTCCATGAATTTTATTTTTCTGTATACATGTTGAATCCTCCCTCCCATGTCTCTGAGAATATAAACTCCTTAGGGGCATGACTACCTTGTTTTCATCTTTTTTCCTAATTTATAACTGAGGGTCTAACATAATATTGGATAGTTGCCTATTGTCTACACAGCGCCTAGAACCACATAGGTACATAATAATTGCTTAATAAATGCTTGTTGTTTGATTGATGGGTAAGTACTTAATAAATGTTTGTTGAATGCTATTGAATTGACCAAGTGTTAGCTAAGCATTTTTTATTATTTGTATAAACACTAATTCCCTAATAGGTGCTATAGAATTTGTATGTATGTATGTATGTATGCATGAATGAAGGGGACTGAACTAAATTGTACGGGACTTTTTAATGTTGAAAACTGAAAAAGGAGTTGGTCCGTACGTTAGCCTGTAAGAAATGAAAAGTAGTTCAATGAGAAATCCTTTATAGATAAGGTGCCTCCCATTTGAACATGGTGTTTCTTTCAGGCATGTGGGCTGGTGCCTGGCCCTTTCTTTGCTTCTCCTCCTTAGCCACTTTTTTTCTTTGTTAGCAAAGCACACCAGAGTGTGTGTGCCTGTGTGTGTGTGTGTGTGTGTGTGTGTGTGTGTGAGAGAGAGAGAGAGAGAGAGAGCTTGGAGCTTTTGCTCTGAATAGTCTAGTTGATGTGAGTACTATGGGAAGGCTTTCTTTTTTATTATTGTTGATTTTTTGTTTGTTTTGTTTTCATTTTTGCCATCCTTCTTTTTCCTCCCATGCAATTGAATAGCTTATGTTGTCCAAAGTGTGCACACTTGTATGCACACAACACACACACACACACACACACACTCACATACACATGCACTCACAGAATAGGCAATGTCTGAAAGCCCCATTGAATCATAATCAGGTTAGGAGGAATAGTAGAGGGGAAGTTTAAAGCATGGAAAGGACCATGATCTTACTCTCACTCCCTGCTGGTTGAGAGGGACAGAGGATAAATGTGGCCTTTTGATTTCTGGGCCACTGAAAACAGGGATGTGTGTATTCAGAGAGAGAGGGATTAACTATTCCTGGGGCTACTGTTGGTTAACACATGGAAATGTCGTGCAACTTGTCTCTGCTGGAGGCTTGAGGGGCCCTGGAAGGGGATAATTGGGGAGGAGAAGAAGGTTGGGGAAGAATAATTTGGTGCTGAGGCTTTGAAAGGGGGCTAGGAGAGCAAAGCCAGAGGCGCTTTGGAGCCTGGCTGGGCCCTCGGACATCTGAGGGAAGAATGAATGGATGGCACTTTGATCATTTATCAGTCCCTGAAGCCCAAAGCTGCTTCTTAGCCTTTGTTGCGACCAGTGGGTGTCACACTGGACACCAGAGTAAGAGCAGCAGAATCAGAAAGAGAAGGGGGGAGGGGAAGCAGGGGACAGTGGAGAGGAGGGATATCTTTTTTTCCCTCGCCAATATATATGCACAGGTCCATCAAAAAAGGTGGCAGGCTTCAGGGCTGGGAAAGATACAGAATATGATAAAGCAGAGTAGCAGGCGTGTGTGATTGAACAGACCAATGAAGAGATAACATTTGAAAGCTTTACAGCTTGGAAAGCTGTTAGCAAGCTGGTGTCTTCTTCATCATGTTTAATTTTACTTTTACTACCCTTCATTTGCTCTGACGGGTTGATGTTGCCATGGTGCAGTTGGAATTCTCATAAAAGTGCTGTTACCCTTTCAAGATGGCCATTTTTTTCTAGGGTTTATACCACATTTTATAGTTATGTCAGAAGGTTTACTTGGTTTATGAATTCTCCCAGCTCTGAGATTGCTCTCAAAAACTCGGGGTTGCATTCAGTTCTTGCTGTTTCCTTTGCAATTTCCAAACAACAGGAAAATTGATCTGTTGGATCTGGACAGAATCAAGAAAGTCGTTCCTGTGTCTTTGGGTTAATAGTAGGGAAGAAGGTGGACTCAGAGCAAACCAAGTCTCTGAGTCTGCTTGTAGAGAATTCCCACTTCTTTCCCAATCCATTGTACTCTAGGACTTAAGCTGGAAAATATTATTCCTTGTGCACAAAAAAAGAACATAATAAATAAAACACTTCTATCAACTGTGAAATATGATGATGAATATGTAAGCTTATGAGTGAATGATTCAATCATTTCCTCTATAACAGTTCATGTCTGGTGTACTTCTTTGCATAAAGTAAAATTATTCTCAGGTAGTTCTCCTAAGAGAATCCTGCGGTTGTTAGGTACCATTTGTGAGTGAGCGCGTATGTGTGCGTGTGTGTGCGTGTATGTGTGTGTGTGTGTGTGTGTGTGAGAGAGAGAGAGAGAGAGAGAATATCTGTGTAGATGGTGATGTTTTAACCTTTATTAAGAGTTAATTCCCATGTAACACCAACGTGCTCCCTCCATGTGATTTTCGTCAATATGCCATAGCCTAAAGAACTCAAGGGATCTCAATCCAAACCTCCCAAACCCCAATTTCAAGAGTATCTAGTGGATCCTGACAAAGCCAGGATAAAACTCCGGACTCTATAGCAAATCAAAAGACACTTAAAACAGAATGCAAGATAAAGGGAAATTAAATCAATCAGCAAGGACTCTCCACCAGCCATTTCCCAAGACTACCATCTCCCTTGCATCCCCTACCATTCTCCACAAGACCTGCATCACAATTTTTAAACTGAGCATACTGAAAGAATTCTTCTCTAGTCCATGGATGTGCAGGGCTGATTCTATCATTTGTTAAGTTCATGCACAGGCTTCTGAAGAATATCCTTCACAAAGATGACATAGAATCCATGTCCCACAAACTCACTCCTTTTCAATTATTTAAACCTCCAGTGGCTCTCTGTTGCCTATGGAATACGATCCAAACCCTTTAGCCTTGCTAGCATTCAGGGCTCCATACCAAGAATTCTTAACTCTATTTGCAAATGTATCATGAATCCTTTTAATCCAAGATTACAACCCCCTGATTTACAATTCATTCCCAACTTACCTTTCTAGCTTTCCCTAAACCTTCTTTTCAATCATATATTCTGCATTGATGTCAAACTAGACTACCTGCCATCTCTTGACTTGGCATCTTTGCTTCTGCCAGCTCTCTTGCCTAGAATAAAGTAACCCTCCCCATTCCCAGATGTTGAAATCTTTTCATTCCTTCAAGGCTTGGCTCCAGTGTCATATCTTCCATGAACTCCCTCTTACCTCACCTCCTCCCAGTAGGAAGTGATACCTTCCCCATCAATGGTCTCAGCACTTTGTCTGTGCCTCTTCTATGCACATCACATCTTAGTTTGTTATTTACATCCTCTACCTCTACTACATTATGAACTCTTTGAGGTTAGGAGCCTTTTCTTATGCCATCTTTGTATTCCCTGAGCCTTGTGCTGGACATTTCGCATGTTGAGTACTTAATAAAATGTTAAATGAATTTATTAATCCTCAACCATGTATTGAGATATTAAAGGAAAAATGTTTTATGAATGATATAAATATTTAACACCTAGATCACAGGGGATAAAATGTGCATTCGTGTACTTGACAAACTTTTAGTCTAATTTACGTTTTTGGCATTCTCTCCAGATCATTTTCTTAAGTCTATACTATCAACAAAATAATAAATCAAGCCCTGATTTGTAGCATTTGTTAATTTCTCCGGTGTAAATGCTCACACTGAAAACGTAATAATCAAATCTCAAAGTTTGGCAGGCTCTAGCATACACCTGGCTCCAGCTCAATGAGAGAGAATTTGTGGTTCAGTAGAATCAGAGAAGGTGATCAGAAAAAATAGCATTTGACTCAGGACTTAATTGACCACACAGCATATGCTCAGGCCAGGGCTAGGTACTTTAGGGATAGGAAGATATGCAGGGTGTCCCAAAAGGTGTTGGGTAATAAATTGCACTAAGCCTTTTGGGGCACCCAATATAAAACATAGTCTTAGGCACTAGGAATTTAGGGAGCTGGGAAAGCATTTTAATTGTTGGCAACAACCTTATTTGGTGTTTCTTTATCATCTTTCCTCTGACGATAAGCACAGAAACTATTTATAAACTAAGCTTCCTCTTCTTAACCGAATTAAGGCAGAGCCAGAAGGGACCTTTGAGATCATCCAGTCCAGTTGTTCAATGAGCAGCTAGTAAACATTTATTAAGTACCTTTTGTGTGTAAGGCACTGTGATAAGCAATGGGGATACAAAGAAAGATGAAAACACAGTCCCTGCACCCACAGAGTTCACATTTAACAAATTCAATGACAAATATATTTATTAAAGACCTTTTATGAGCCATCACTATATTAGGTGCTGGGAATTCAAAGACCAAAAACAAATACATTAAAAACATCAAAGATTCTCTGTTGCTCTTCCCTTGCGTCTGGGTCGTGGTTGTGAACTGAGGCCTAGAGAGTATACAACTTGGCTAAGATCATGTGGGTAGTCAGTGGCAGACCTGGAATTTGACTGACATACTTCAAGCTGGCTCTGATAAACATTAAAAATTAGGACAATCTGGGAGTCATTACTAGAGACCTCCCACTTTCCATTGCAATTGTTAGGAGAAATGATTGGGGAGAGTGAAGGTAGGAAAAACACCATTTGACAGCCCTAAATGAATTGGACTGCATTTTTCAGGCAACAGCTAAGAAGTTTACTATTGTTCTGGGGAGAGAAGGAACTGCCTTCGTCTCTTTTGATTCATTTTTTAGTCTTTTTCTCCCCAACTGTCCGTAAGAACTACTTACTTTATGCCAAGATCTATGATTTTGGAGAAATCTTGCAGATTAAGGGGGCCTTTGGCTGAAGCTCTTGCGATAATGTACTCTGTGTTGTTGTTTTGATTTTTTTTTTTTTAGTTTGAAGCCCTATAAGGTCCTGGCACGGCTGTCATCCCAGCCCTGAAATGTAGAGTTCTTAACTTATGGCCTCCAGACTGCCCAACATGGCGACTCCATGCATATAAAATGCCAGTGGAGCTTGTTCTCAACTCTTTTCCTTCCCTCCTTTAATGTTTGATGAGAGAAAACTTGCCTTGCCCTTCAACAAAGCAGTAACTTCTCTATTGGCAGCTTCCATGAAGTAGGCAAAAACCTTGGGTGCATCGATGCAACCCTTGTTCAGAACACATTGACACCCAAGCAGAACAGAAGAAGTACACCATGTCTTTCAAAGCCTGCCAGCTAAAGGGAAACACTGCTCCTAGTGGCCAGAAGAGAAACTGTAACTTGGGAATTGATTGGCTCAGAGTAGAGTCTAATTGACTTCTCTGCAGAAAATTTCTGTTTTTCGTGCAGGAAAAGCAGAAAAGGCACTTTGTAAAAGAGGTGGGCTTGGCGCTAAGGTCTGTCTCAGCAGAGTCTGTCTAATTTCCCATCTTTATTTTGTTTTAACCAAGCAGCAGCTAAATGCTCCTATAATTGTGTTTGGCCTGGGAGAAGGCTAGTATTTACTTTGGGCTCCTTGTTCCAAGTCCCTTTCTTAATTGCCTTTTCATTCAAGTAGAAGACGTATAGTGGAAACAAATGCACTGTTGAAAACCAATTCATTGTATCAGTCACTAGGCCTCATAACCAAGCACCTTAATAAGACCAAGCTCTGCACCTCCTGACGGCCCAAGATGGATTGTGTTTCCTAGTCCATTATTTCAACAAGGGTATCTGACTTATGGCAAATCTATCTGAAACAGCATTGTAGAACTGTATTTTATCTTTAAGAAATGTATTTTATAAAAGTAAGATATTTACTTCTGTTGCAGTAAGGAATTTAAGCAGAAAAATTTCTCTCTAATGTTTGTTGAATCATACGAGAATGATGAGGTGGAACAGGGCAATACATCAACCAACTAACTTGAAAAACTCAGTTGTATTTTTATTCTGGGAAGGAAGGCTGAGCTAAGAGTGCCCAATGGTATTGCATGAAATACTTTCCTTCTTTTTCCAAGCCATGCATATCGCCCAAGAATTCACAGGGGTAGCATCTCTATTCTCGATTACTTAAGTTTGCACAAGCATACAATCAATTCTTCTTTCCTTTACTCCTGCTTTAGTGCTTGTGAAAGGTGTTGAGATTTGCAATTCTGGAAGAAGGCATCCCTTGTTTGGAATAGGGAGCTTGTAGGATAACAGAGTAGGAAGGGACCTAAGAGGTCATTGAATTTGACTCCTTGATTTTACTGATGAGGACGTGGAGATCCTTTAGCAACCATGGAGTGTATCTCCTGGGCCAGGGAGTGATACAGTGCTAAAAGACAGAGGCTCCCAATCACATTAAACTTCATGCAGGATTCAAAGAGCACCAAAGCACCAAAGATGCAAGTTTTAAATTTTATTTAAAAGCTTCCCATGTGATTGTGAATTCACTTTATTACCTCAGTGGATTGATGGTGTCGTGACATGGGTACTGTCTTTATTGATACAGATCACAACTTATCCATACCTTCTCATCCCATGCAATTCTCATGATATATGAGATCATAGACTCAAAGCTGTAAATGACCTTAGAAATCACCTGACTTTTCATTTTAGCCATCCTTGAGGGCAGGTACTTTTAATTTTTTTTTATATATATCATAGTATGCCTTCCTTGTACCTAGCAGCACCTATTGCGGCTTAATTAAGTTAATCAAAGATTTATAAGAAATCTCTCACCTATATCTCCTATTTCCTTCAAGAAAAGGAATTAGAAGGTTTTGAAAATGGCTAGAACTAAATAAAAACAAAAAATGAAATTGGATATATTTTAATAGATAGGAAATTACTTGTTACTGGTTTGGGAATATTTACAGTATTAGCTGACCGTGTATTTACATGTATTTGCCGTATTAGGCTACCAGTTTGTTAGAGCAAAGATCAAAACTAAACAATACTAAAATAAATAAGAACCTGAGTTCAAATCTGGCCTCAGACACTTGACACTTAATAGCTGTGTGACCCTGGACAAATCACTTAACCCCGATTGGCTATAAGAAAAAATTTTAAATGTATTACATGCAATGAAAATTCTCTATCCTATCTGTTTTAAAGAAATCATTGATGATGAAAAGTGGGATTTGAATGGACAAAAGAAAATAGGCAAGCTACAATAATTTCATAAAAAGTACAGTTGATGTAATTTAGTTGCCATAAGGAGACCAAAAGAACCTTAAATATTACCTTACTCAGCAAACATTTGACTTGTCAGGCCATGAGGTATAACATCTAAGGGCAAGAGTGGTTTAGAACATAAACTCATTTGAAAAAAATCCCATGGATTGGTATGATGGAAGATTATAAGCAGAATCACCTCATAACATACAGAGAAGTGGAGGGTTTAAAGAAAACTCAGTGAGGGACTCAACTACACAAAGCCATAGAGTGGATATTTAAGGATGAAAATAGGATGACAAGAAGAGAAGAAAAATGGAAAAGATCTGCAAATTTTTTCATTAAAAAATTTTTCATTAAAAAAACTTATTTCACTATCAAAGACAGTGGAGTACTGTAGTTTGACTCAAAAATCATAATCTTGGATGTTTTTATAGAAGAGGAGAAATGGTACTTAAGAGAACAAAGGCGAAAGAAAACAGCTGGATTAGACTATGATGTATACATAGAGTAGATGGCAGCTAGGAGACACAATGAATAGAATTTTGGACTTAGAATCAGGAAGATCTGAGTTCAAATCCTGTCACTCTGTGACCTGGAAAAGTCCTATGCCTTGGATTCCTCATCAATAAAATGAATGGGTTGGATTCAATGGCCTCTAATATCCTTTCTAGTGCTAAGCCTATGATCCTATATATCCTATAAGATCCACATTAGAAGTGATACAATTGTGAGCACATAGAGGGATCAATTCAAAAGTTATTTGAAGGAGAAGATGCTATTGGTATAAAGGTCTTGTACCTTATTAATACAAAAAAAATCTTTCCTATGTATATATCAATTTTATGAGAATTATCTATATATAGAATATATATATATAATATCTACATATGGAGAGAAAAATATATTTTATCTTAACATTCATTTTTAAAAATTTTGAATTCCATATTCTCCCCTCCCTCCATCCCCTCCCCCACCTATTGAGATGACAAGCAATATTATAAAAATTATACGTGTGAAGTCATGTAAAACATTTTCATATTAGCCATGTTGCAAAAAAGGAAGAAAAATAAAGTAAGTGGGGAAAAAAAGTATGTTTCAATCTAAACTCAGAGTTCAAAAGTTCTGAGAGAGAAAATATCCTTAATAAAACAATTAGGTGGTATAGTAGATATAGCCCTGGACTCACGAAGACCTATATTTGAATTTTGCCCTGGCAATTTATTAACAATGTGACCTTAGGGATATTACTTAATTTCTCTAAGTCTTATTTTCCCAATGTGTAAAATGGGGATAATATTGTTGTGAGGATCAAATGTAAAGTATTTTGTTAACTTTAAGGTGCTATATAAATGACATTTATCATTATCTTTTATTGGTAGAGAAGGCTTTCACAAGCAATGTTTCTTAGTAGATTATATCTTTACCATTTCATAATTGACTTAGCAAAGTGAAAAATATATGATGCCTGTTTGTTGTTTGATTATTTTTTTAAAATTTGATTCAATAAAGCAAATTCTACCCCAACAACTCTTTTCCAACATTTAGCCTATCCATATGTTAACATTAGCAAACATTCCATGAAAGATATAATAACAGATACACTCTAGCTCCAAGACCCTTTGATCATTAATATGCAAGGCGCAAATAGGGAGACATATGTTCATCAAAAGTTTTTGCCACTGTTAGGGAGGAGATACAGTGTAGAATCCAAGTTGAAGAAAGGCTCCTTATGCATTGTGAGGTCCTCCAGATGTTCAAACTGTTTGTGAATGACAGAGGCCTGGTTGCATCACGCCTCCTGGAAGAGATCGATAGTCATTCCAAAGAGTTTGGCTTAGTAATCCACCCAAGAAAAACAAATCGATAAAAGAATGCCTGCTGTCCAGATTATGACATGCAGTTAGGTGGACAACCTATAGGGCTTGTCCATCAGTGTATAAAATAATTTGTTTCAGAGACTCTTGCCATGGAGGGCTCAAGTATACTTGAGGATATTCTTTATTTCTCCGGATCATAACTTTCATCCAGTAAATGGAGGAAAATATATATGGAACCCATAGTTCACTCATTCTGGAATTCCCCTATTGTCACTCAGTAGAATGTAAGAGTATTGCATGTTTAATATTGCTAACCAAGTATTAGGAACTACAAATGATTTGGGAAAGTATTTAATTGGGCCAAAGTTGAAAAAAACAAATTATAAGTAAATAGAATTATTATCAAATCCACCCTTCAGTTAAAAAAATGGGTGTAATATATCACAGAATCATGAGCTAGATTTACCTCCCTTTGCTGTGCCTTGGAGAACTTTCCCTGTTGAGGGAAAGAAAAGCTTTGATTCCAGCGACACCTGCCTTGTTCCTTAGTTGGAATATTTCTAATGCCTGAGTCCTCAAAGCTTCATCTCCTGGCAGCCAACTGTGCCTCACTGTTTCTTGAGTTTCTCATATATATGAGAAATTTATGATAGATGATAAAGATATGAGTTTATATATATATATAAAAAATTTCATATATATACAAATTTGATCTGTCCTTTCTCATTGTCCCTGCCCCCTCCACAAAAATACCACTAGAAAACCTACCACTAGACCTTTGATGAACAACCCTTTGCCCAGGCTGTATAGAAGCAGAGAGTGAAAATGGTATAGTAGAAGCAAGCCCAACCACAAAGGATATGAAGTTGGAAAACCTTGGATCAAATACCTGTGTGATCTTGGGCAACCTGTTGAACTTCTCTGAGACTGTAAAATGAGGGGATTAAGCTAAAGGATCTCAAAGATCCCTTCCAGCTATAAATCAATGTTGTTCAATTCCCAGTCCTATATTGAGACAAATGAAATAATATATGCAAAGTGCTTTTCAGACCTAAAATGCTGTATCAACAATAATGATGACCCATTGCTGAGAGATTTTTAGAGTTGACTTCAGTTTAGGTATGGATTAGACTGGGGTTTGGGAGGAAAGGAACAAGTATTTATTAAGCTTCTACTCTATGCCAGGCACCGTGTTAGGTGTTTTACAAATGCTCTCTCATTTGATCTTCACAACAAGGCTGTAGGAGCTGTTATTATCCCTGTTTACAACTGAGGAAACAGAGGCAGAAAACATTAGGTGATTTACCTCGAGTCACACAACTAGTAAGATTCTGAGACTGGTTTTGAATTCAGGTCTTCCCGACTCCTGGCCCAGCACTCTATCCATTGTACCACCTAGATGGCTAGGTGGCCTCTGAGGCCAGATCCCATTCATTTCAAACATTACGCCATTCTGTGATTCCTTGATTCCGCAGTTACGGTTATTTATTTATTTATTTTTATTCCACTGAAATCTGCTGAGGATGTTCTCCAGCAGAAGAAATACTCAATTGTTCAGAAGCTCAAGAAGCAACCCAGTCTCTTCCTAAATCATTCTATTTAGAATAAAGGCGACTGGATAAGATTAATATTATCACAGAAGCTTGTCAGTGATCCCGTGAGGTGAAGGGAGTGGCCTAGAGCAAAGCATTCTCCATTTAGTTGTTTGTCCTTCCTTTTAAAAAGGACCAATGATGTCAAGGGTGAATTGGATTTAAGGGAGGCAGACGTGCACAAAGGCAACAGCCTCACTTTCTCTTCCGGAGTCATTGAATCCAGTGGCATGACAAAAGTCAGGATGACCAGCGACCAGCAATGGCCCAGGATGCAGTGGTTGATGTCTGACCAAGGTATAAGCAATCCACAGCACCTGCTTCAGCTGTCTTCGTGGCTGTTGGAATAAATTATTCTCATCTTACCATTCCTCCAGGGGAGATCTTTACATTATTGGTGTCCCCCTAACTCAGATGAGTTTGAGACTTGGTGTTTACCCTCAACCTGGTTTAGCCCATTGGCCAAGATGGTTTCCCAGGTGTGGACATTGCTCATGCTGCAGCTTCTTGGAGCCACAGGTGAGAGTTCGGTGGCAGGTGAACACCAAAGGTGGATGGGCAGCCCTGAAAAGGGCTCGGCAAGCTCTTACACCAGAGGCGCTAGTACTCCCTGAATATTCCATACGCCCCAATGTATTTTCTCTGGCACTCAGAAAAAAACAAATTCTCCACGTATTCTTTAAGAGGATGCCATGGAGAAGGGTCAGGGGGAAGACCAAAATAAGGATACAATAAATACAAAAATAATAATAATACAATAAATATAAAATAAGGATACAATAAATATAAAATAATAATACAATAAATATAAAAAATAAGGATACAGTAAAGACAGACAAAGGTAGCAAGAACAGCAATCAATTTGATTAAGAATCTCACCTTGATTGAGGATCTCACCAAGCAGATTAAGATATTCCCTGAACCCCTTCCACTCCCCCAGACATTTTCATGGAATTAAAGAAAAGTACTGAGGTGTGTTGTACTTAATCTTATCATTGAGTTGTTTTAAAAATGAACAAAATCACTTCCAGAGACAGAAAGACAAATAGATTTGAGCTGAGCCTGTTCCTCACGGGCTGAGCTTGTTTTTGAAAGTAAAGATGAAATGGGGGGAGGAAATGTGGGGTGCTATAGGTATAGGATGTTGCATGTCCTGTCAGGAGAGTTTCCTCAACTGTTTACATTGTTATGAGGGAAGGCTCACTCCATTGTCATGTGAGGGGGTGGGAAGATGGAAGAAGTGACTAGTATAAAACAAGAAATATCAATAGAACTGGTGGGAAAGAGGGAAGGAAGAGAGAAAGGAAGGAAGATATGAAGGGAGGAAGGAAGGAAGGAAGGGAGGGAGGGAGGAAGGGAAGGAGAAAGGAGGGTGGGAGGGAGGGAAGGAGAGGAAACTGGACTTGTCTTTCCCATTTTGGAATTTGCATGATCACTCTCTATTTCTTCCTGCTGCAATGTTTTCCACTTCACTATTAACTTCCTCTTATGGAGACCTGCCTGGCTGGCGGATTTTTAAAAGGCGAGATGGGGTGGGGGTGAAGCGCTTGCTCCCCCAGAAGGACTTTTCCTTGCTGTCAGCACTCTGGTTCTAAATCATTTCAGTCACTCACAATGCAAAACCCTCTAAGGAGCTGCCATCAGAGGACAGGGCTCCCCTACAGTTATTAACCCAGAAAGACTGTATTTCAGAAAGCAATCTCCCCCACCTTGCCCCCCACCCTTCATGGAGGTCTTTCCTGGCAATCTCTTCATCTTCATAAATTGTCAGTAAGATAGTTTAAGAGCATTTTGTCATCAATTCTGCCTCTCTCCGCTGTAACTCAAAGGTGTGAGCTTGGGAGTGTGGTTAGAGAGAAGAAACTCCCTCAGATTTCAGTCATTCTGCCTCCAAGTTCCTCATAATTCAAACATCACAGAGCCCTCTGCATTTATTGGCAGCTGCATAGACTGAGAAGGAGCTTGGGGCTCCCTTCCTCCGGGCTGCTCAGGGACCAGAGGGCCTTTGGGCAGGTTATGTTCCTTGAAAGGTCCCTGCTCCTCCTCCCTCCCAAGCCCCCTGAGGCTGTTTTGCCCAGGGGTGAGCCTCTCCGAGCTGCCTGCTGCCTGAAGCAGTCTGCTTGTCAGCTCCCCTGCTACTTGGCTTGAAGCTGGGCTCTTTGGCTGTCTCATGGTGGAAGCTAATTGTGCCCACCTGACTTGTAGTCCACTCCTGACCCCACTGCCCGTCCCACCTTACCTTCTATACCAACACCTACTGAGTGTCCCTTCTTAGACCATCTCCTGTCCGGTGGAACTGAATTGAAATAAGCAAAGCCAAGAAAAGTACATGAGAGCCTCCTCTGTTCTTTGTCCTTCCTTTTTGAAGAGGACAGATGACATCATGAGGTGATGTTTTGATTCCTGCGTGAATTGGATTTAAGTGAGGCAGAGCTGCACAAAGCTATCAGCCTCACTCTCTCTTCCAGAGTCCTGGAAGTCCAGTGCCAAGACCAAAGTCGAGACGACTGACAATGGCCAGACTCTGGTGTCTTCAACGCCTGACCAAGTCCTAAGGATCCACAGTGCCTTCAAGGTCATTGGAATAAATTGTTCTCATCTGCCCATTTCACCGGGGAAGACACAGCTCAAACTCACCAGTGGGTTTCAGGCAGATACAGATTAAATGACTTGCCCGGGGTCACACAGCTAGTAAGCCAAGTGTGTGAGGTCAGGTTTGAACTCAGGTCTTCCAACTGCTGGTCACTGCAGCGCCACCTATTGGACCAAATAGGGAGCTACCAGAAGACACACCCCAGGTGATATCTTTGCCAGCCTTTTTCTGCCTCCCCCATAGCATTCCTCACAACCTCCTGCCCCCAGCACTTTTTACTTGAAAGAGGATTTTGTTCTACTCATCCAGGCACCATGATTGCTGGCACTCTGCTGTGAAAAAAACTCCTACTCTAAGGAAGTGGCTCAATTCTCCTTTAGTGTTCAAATGAAAAGGACAAAAGGGGAAAGGGTCAGATCCAATAGGTATGAAAAAGTATGCTTCCAAACAAGGTCACGGTTATCCCATCAGAGGTACAGAACATCGCCGCTTGGTTTCCATGTCAACCGGACATAGGGTCACAGGACTACAGATTTAGAGCTAGGAGGGTTAGAGGCTGTGCAGTGGTCATAGGGGTATATTGCATGTATATACACCAGGAAACTCCTATACCTCCTCTTTAAACTGACCTTAATCTGCTTTAAAGCAGGGGTGGGCAGCTTTTCAAATGTGGAGAACTAAGGTTGCAATCATTCCCTTTCCAGCATCCTGAGGGGTAGGAGGCATTGACCATGCAGTGAGGGGAGGTGGGAGCCACAGGAGGGGTACCCTTCCCCCTGAGTGCCAGTTTTGGCATGGATGTCATAGATTGTCAAGCCCTCTTGTCTATATAACAAACATTATTACAGCTACTATTTTATTATAATTAAATTATTGTTAAAATGAAATTCTTAAAATTTGACAATAATTATTATTGTTAGCACATTCAAAGGCTCAAATGGGATTTTGCAAAGGGCCCTGAAAATCTTATAGTACTGTATCAAAATGTTAGCTATTGTTATTAATTTATTGATTAACTGATTATTCAGAGGCCTCCTAAGAGCAAGTTAACTTTCTTGTTTGCCTTTTTTGATGGAACTCTGAAGCACCTTCTAAAACATGAAGCCACCCCAAGCCTGCTTTGCTGGTGAGTTTATTCCCCAATCTTCCAGTGCCCCGGGAAGGAGCATGCTGGTTTTACGAGAGCTAGCAAGTTGTTTTAGACCCAGAAAAACTATAATGTGCCAGAGAATGATGGGCTCTCCAGGGAAATCTCCCCAGCCTTGATGATGGCGCCATGATTAGTCCTTGTCCTCTTGGTGGGATGGGCAATGTGGCTATGTCATCTCCCAGCCTCTTGGAGGGAATAATATATGATTTGGATATGATTCTGCTATTGACATGTGGATATTTCTGTTTTAACAATTTTTAAAGAAAGAAGTAGGAGTTTACAGTATTGGGTACTTTATAATCCTGGAAAGAGACAGCTGTAGGCAGCGGATGAATGCATATTACATCCTGAGTTAGATCACTAATTCTGTCTCAGGCACTTAAGACAGGGCTATGCACCCCATCGTGCTCAGTGAATACTCAGGAATAGAGGGAATATTCAAATGATAATAATTCAGGACTTCATCATTTATAGAGTAAACTGCTGAATTTCATATCCTTTTTTTTTTAAAAAAAATGCTAGATCAATCTATCTTGCCCAGTTTGTAAGTATAAGGGATACTCATGAGCTGGGATAGGAAGAAAGAAAGAAACAAAGAAAGAAAGAAAGAAAGAAAGAAAGAAAGAAAGAAAGAAAGAAAGAAAGAAAGGAAGAAAGAAAGAAAGAAAGAAAGAAAGGAAAGAAGGAAGGAAGGAAGGAAGGAAGGAAGGAAGGAAGGAAGGAAGGAAAGAGAAAGGAAGGAATCAGGGAAGGAAGAGAGAAAGAGAATGAAGGAGGGAGAAAAAGAAACAAACAAAGAAAGATAGATAGATGTAGGCCACAGGCCCCAAATATGATAGAAATTAAGAGTCTGAGGAAAAGATTGAGAAATGTCATGTTCTTGATGAAAACTAACAAGAATCCCTGTAAATGGAGGAGATTAACCACCTATGGCTGCATTCCCAGCCAATAATCTGCCTAGAAGGTATCTTTCAAAGATGCTTGTGATAAGACAAGGGCATTTCCTAAGCTGAAGCAAGGGCCCTAAGAAGCCTTCAGAAATACCTTCAGGAAGACATCAATTTACAATTTAACTAATGTAAGATAAGCTGGGATCCTAGACCTTGTAACCAGGGCTGTCCATCACCTGGAAATGCTTTCTTGGCAGGAGCTTTTTGCAACAGATAAGACATATTGCAAACAAGAAGCCGAGCTGGTCAGTGTGTCTCCAGTGCAGTCCAAGGCAGAGGATGCTCTGATTTAAAGAACAATCCTGGCTATGTACACAGAGAGCCCTGGAATTGAGGAGAGTAGCCTCAGCTGCATTCCATTGGAAGTAGTTATGCACCAGGCAGCATCTGCTGCCTTTTTCTGATTCTTTAGTCCCCAAAGGTACCTTCTGTCAGTGACTTGGTTTGAATCCCAGCTCTGGTACTAAGTCTACTGCTACTCCGCAGTTACAACTGTGTGACCTTGGACAAGTCTTTTCAATTCTGTGGACCTTAGTTTCTATACCTGTAAAATCAGGGTACTGGGTTAGATCATAGGGTTTATAGCAAGCGGGCCTTAGAGGTCATCTATCCCACTTTCCCCATTTAGCAAATAAGGAAACTGAGGCTAGAGAGGATAAATGATTTCCTCAAGGAAATAAAGTAGTATGTATAAGAGCTAGGATTTTAACTAATGCCCTCTGACTCTTAATTCAGTGCTCTTTCCACTAAATCATCTCATCTCACTCCTGTTTGACATGGAAGGGATGGTCAAAGGAATTAAAGAAGGACATTCTCTTTGCTTGGAATCAGAGCTAGTTAATTAAAATACAAACATCTGAGGTTAGGTATAGATACAGATACACACAAAATTTCTAATATTGTGTGTATATTTATATGAGAGAAATCTATGGATATATATGCATTTATACATGGAAATACATAGATGTACACATGCTTGTTTCCCCCATTAGACTGTAAACACCTTGAGGGCAGGGACTGTCTTTTACTTCTTTTTGTAGCCCCAGTGCATTTGGACAGTGCCTGGCACATAGTAGGTACTTAATAATTGTTTACTGATTGATTAACCCTGAGCAAGTTATTTAAACTCTCTCAGCCTCAGTTTCCTTATTTATAAAATGGGGTTACTAATATCACCTACTTCACAAACAATCACATGGAAAACATTTTGCAAACCTTAAAGCATTATATAATTGCTTTTGTCTTGTGTTTTAGTCATTTTCAGTTGTGTCCAACTCTTTGTCACCCCATTTAGGTTTTTCTTGGCAAAGACACGAGAGTGGTTTGCCATTTCCTTCTCCAGTTTATTTTATAGATGAGGAAACTGAGGCAAACAAGGTTAAGTGACTTGCCCAGGGTCACACAGCTAGTAAGTGTCTGAGGCTTGATTTGAATTCAAGTTCTCCTGACTCCAGATCTGGCACTCTATTCACTGTACTACCTATCTGCCCTGATATAAATGACAGCTATTATCATTATTACTTCAATATCCCAATCAATCTGTAATCTCCTCAATATGAATACTTCCTTCATTGTTTCAGCTTGCTTGTGTCCAATATGAACCTCTTCGTTGCTCTTTGGTTATAATTGCAAGTCATGGCAAAGATACATGGTTCATACTCTAAGATGCTTTTTAGAAATCTTTCAAAAGAAAAAAAGTAACAATACCAACAATAATAAAAAAATCTGTTCACTGATATTTTTAGTCAAGTTCTTCCTCCATTGACAAAAATTAATGAAATCAGAAATCATAAAACTAGCTGACATAAAGTATTATTAATCTTGCACAAGTGGACCATTTGCAAGGCTAAATGAAAATAATTGTGCTTAGAGGTAAGTAATGGAGTGTGTGATCTACGGGTGAAAATTAAGGATCCTTTGGAACAACAGCTAGTCAATCAGCTCAAATTCATTCAATATCTACTCTATGACTAGCACTGAATTAGGATCTTTTAGGATATATTAGAAGTAGAAAATGATCTATATTGTACAAGAGATTCCTACACGATTGAGTTAACCAAAAAACATACATAATTTTGTTCAAATGGTGCCCAGGAAGAACCCTTTCTGAATCCAGCAGGACGACTGTCCTGACTAAAGCTGGCTGGCTCTGAAATGTCATTTTTTCTACCTGGCAAAATAAGTGCATGCTGCATATAAAACATGCTCAATAGTACTATTGATGGATAAATCGTGAAAGATGCTCACTAGAAAGGCTAGTATTGACATCCTGTAAGATATAACTTCATATGTGCAGTACAGCTATTGATTACAGTGTGGTGATATGCTGAAAAGTACCTGTACAAATCATAAGGTTGTTGGTTGTGTGAGAAGGACTGAAAGGGGAAGGCATGCTGGGAAAGCAGAGAAGTGGACATTCAGTGAAGCAGAGATCCTCTTTAATGTTTTGAATTTCCAACTCCAGGCAGGTAGTACAGTAGTGCAGTAGATAAAGGATAGAATGTGGAGATGGAAACACCTGAATTTGAATCCTATCTCAGACTCTTACTCACTCTGTGACCCTGGACAACCTCTCTGTGTCTCAGTTTACTTTTTTATAAAATCGAGATGATAGCACTCACATCCCAGAGTTATTGTGAGGCTCAAATGAGATAAGATTTGTAAAATGCTTTGCAAACCTTAAATCTCTATACAAATTCTAATTATTATTATAACTATTATTGAGTATTTGTGTTCAGTTGATCTTGGCAATACAAAACCTTGTATTGAAGGAGATGTCTTACCTTACACATATGCTTCCTTGTTAATGAACCATCTCGAAGACTGAATGGGAAGGTATTAAAAATATAAATTCAGTTTTTTCTCAGTGCCACCAGGAAACCCACAATGCAACTGAAAAGTTCTTGTGGGGTTAGAGGGACTTCTTTTTTTTTTTTTTTTTTTTTTTGCTTTGCAGTGTCAAAAGGATTTTTTCTAAAAAAACCCTTTTGGAGCTATCCAGAGCTGATGTTTATTTTCTTTGTGCTAATATAAGCTGGTGAGTTTCTGTGGTGAGATATCAGTCCAAATAGCAACATCAACGTAAAGTCATATGAAATATAGCGGATAGATGCAGTTGATCCCAATGGACTTAAATGGGATTTCCCCCCCAATTGTTCGTAACTCAATTCCAAAATGTCAATGAATACATTGGCCAAGTTTGAACTGTTTCTTGCAAATCACTTTCGAGATAACAAGAATCTATGAGGAGCAATTCTTCATCTTCTTGCTCAGAAGATGTACCTGCAAGGAGACTGTGCAGAAGATTGTGTAGATCTTCATGTGACTCTCAAATCAATCAATCAATCAATCAATCAACCTATAATCCACAATTTAGGCACTGTGTACAATCCAGTACCTAGATGCCAGGCAAATGTGGTCCTGCTAATGTTGTCCAACGATTAGTAGTCTGAAAGCCCCTTGCAGGGAGGGTTCTTGAATATTCTCAGATGCAACTGCCTAAGCACCAGAACTAATTCTGTATATTATTAATTCTTGATGGAAGTTCCAGGAGAGCCTTCCAGGTGGTTCAAGAGCTGACAGTCTGATGGTGGGCTGAGTCATAGGGAAATGAACATTGTCCTTGGAGTCTTAAGATTTGTCTGTCTTTTGCTTCTGACACATACCTCAAGGGTCAATCTCTTAACCCCTTGGGTATCAGTTTCCACATCTGTAAAATGGAGATAATATTTCTTGCACTACTCACTTAGGATCCTAGGGACATAGGAGCTAGAACTAGGTTATCCAATTCAATTGCCACATTTACATATACATATATGTATACATGTGTACCCATATATGTTTCTCTTTTATCACCTTCATCTCCAAATGTTACCTTCCCTCCTTTACCCACAAGCCATTCCTTATAACAAAGGATTTTTATTTTTTTATAACTTCCAAAAAGAAAAGAATTAATAAAAACTAACTATCATATCAACCCCATCTGACATTGTATATAATATTCCATGAGAAACCCTGAGGGTCTTCCCCTCCCAGATTGATTTTTTTGAGTAGGCAGAAGAGGCCATTCTCTATTTCATTTCTTATTTAGCCTTAATCACTGCGTGGGTGTTGCTCCAGTCAAACTGAGACCTGGGAAAGACCCTAGCCAAGGTCTCCCACTGCATCAGGAGCCATCTCCAGTCATTCTGATCTATATCTTGCTACTTGGCCCAAATGGCTCCAGAGGAGAAAGTGAGGCTGGTGAATTTACAGAGCTCTCCCTCACTTAAATCCAATCCACTTACAAGTAATGGCATCACCTTCTTGATGCCATGGTCCTCTTTGAGGACAGAGGACAAACAACAACCACAACATTCCACATCCATAGGCCCTCATCTCTTTAAAGAAGTGCAGTAAGTATATTTCCTCGATGCTTCTCCAAGTCCTAACTTCTTGGTTATTCTATCCTTATAGAGTGCTTAGTTCGTAGTTTTGGTTTGTTTGTTTTTCCATTTCTTTTTGCCATAGTCATGTGTGCAAATTATTTTCCTGGTTCTGCATCAGTTCATATAATTGTTCTCCTGCTTTTCTGAATTCTTCACAGTCATTATTTCTTATGGTGTAATAATATTCCATTTCAAGAATGTTCTGTAATTTTTACCCTCCCCTCATTTTTCGAGAAATGAAGGCCCAGAGAACAGCAATGATTTGCAAAGGGTCATACAGATTTAATGAAGAATTAGGTTTTAAATCTAGGTCTTCAGATTCCAAGTTTAGTGCCCATATCATAAGAATGTTCTAAAGAAAGTGCTTTCTAAACCATATCATTTACATTTTGGAGAGTAATTATCTTTTGTTTTTGGCATAAATTAATATAAACCAACAGATAGTTTCTTTACGCAGACCAAGTGTAAACAACACTGGACTTGGAGGTGAGGAAACCCTCCACTAATTGTTTGACCTACGGCAGCTAATTTTCCTTCTCTGGGTCTCATTTTCCTCATCCATAAAATGAAGGCATCACATAGAGTGATCAGTAAGCTCTCTTGCAGCTATAAGATTCTTGTTCGTATTTCTCATTGAAATTCAATCAAGACCATCATTATCATTCATTTCAGGGAAGTTTTTAATTTTTTTATTTGTTTTTGACAGACAATTTCTATTCTTGGAGGTAGGACCCAGTGTAGAAATATTTGGCATTTGCTCTCTCTTTGGGATTCATTAAATCCTTGTGGACCGACTGGCCAGTCGATAGATCAAGGGCTCTTCTCTTAGGGTTCACAAACTTATATTTTGATAACTGTGTCTAAGTATAATTCATTTCCTTTGTAATCTCATTTATTTTATTTGTGCATTTGTAAACATTATTCTGAAAATGGGTCCATAGGCCTCACTTGACTGCCAAAGGGGTCTATGATGCAAAATAAACAAACAAACAAGCCTTAACAACCCCTACCCTAGATTATTAAGTCTGAGCTTAATAACAACAGTGGGAAAGCAACCCAGCAGATTAAGGTTTACAAATCCCTATACCAACATTCTCTCAGTTTATCCTCATAAAATCCTTCTAAGATTAAATAGGTATTATCATCCCCATTCTACAGATCAGGATATGGAGGCTCAAAAGTCTGAAGTAACTTGCTCATGTTCATAAAACTCTAGGAAGAATCTGTCAAACAGAGAATTTGAACCCGGTCTTTCTGACTCCAGCTAAAGCATTCTTTAATTATTCCACACTGTTTTGAGATGCCTCCTCTGAGGGGTAGGGTCTATAATGGCAAAAGCTCTGAACGAAGAGGAAGGTTTGGATTTTTGTCCCGGTTCTGTCCCTAAGCTGTTGTCCTGCAGCAGTTCTTTGGCTTCTTCTCTGTGAAATGGGAATCACAGTCACCGTGAAGTATTTTGGTGAGGACCAAAGGGTAGAGTAGGTCATAAGTATAGGGCTGGAAAGGACCTCAGAAACCTCCTAGTCCCTCATTTGACAGGTGAGAAACAGGGGAGGACGAGAGACATTGAGGGACTTGCACAAGACCGTAAAGATAATAAATGTTAGAGGGGGAATTTGAACCCAGGCCCTCTGACTATTCAGTCAGTGCTCTTACCACTGCACCATGATGCCTCCTATGTTGAAGTACGTTAATTTTTTTAATTCCATGTTAATATGTAGAAAGTGACCTTTTTTTTTAAATCTTTCCTGCTATGTGTTCTCTGGGACAGGAGATATGAAAGTGATGACCATTGAAGTTTTCCTCATCTTTCCGTAAGGGAATATAGACTATTCACAGGAATAAGGCAGAGGACGTACAGCGTATACATGCACCAGGGTGCAATTCCCCCTCCTGAGCCAAGATCGAGGCTTGCTCTGCCTCAGATCTGCCCAGACAGCAGGAAAGCAATGGCCAAGAGCATCGCCCCAGTTGTTCTCCACCCCCCGCCCCCACCGCACACCAAAAATTCCCAGGGTACCCTGGAGGATGGGAGCGTGTTAGGGGGAGGAATTTAATAGCAGGACAGCCAGGTGATTTTGAAGCAGCTCTAGTATCTGCCACACAAGCAAGTGACACGGCTCAGAATGATGGCCATGAAAACTCAAGTACGTTACAAATCATTCAGCTATGGAGGCCGGGGAACCGCAGCCCCGCCATGCTGATGTGTGGAGTGCTGGGCTTTCTTAATGTGGTTTCCCAGAAAACCTTTCATAAAATTTATGACTGGGGCTGACCTCTGCCACTGAGCTCTTCTTTATGACCCTCCCTTCCCTTCTCCAGCCAAGCAGACCCCCAGTTTATAAGGCCTCACCAAACGAGGGAATGTACAACATTACCCAATGAAAGGAGAGAATGGGGCACGTGCCCTGTCCCACGGACACAGGGAATAGTCAGGGAGATAGAAGAATTGGCCAGTGAGCTGTTGGACCCTACTGCTGCTATCTCTCCTTCAGACTCAAACAATTTATCAATAAGCATTTTATTAAGTAGCTACTATAGGCCAGTCACGGGATAGAAACACAAGTCTCTGCCTTCAAAGAGCTTACAATCTACCCAGAAAAGACAGTGGGCACAGCTCCTACAATGAGTTCTTTACCTTTTTGTGTCACAGACCCTTTTGGCATTATCTGGTAAAACCTATGGACCCCTTCTGATAATAATTAAATATATAAAATAAAATACATAAGGTAACAAAGGAAACTGATTATATTGAAACACAGTTATCAAATATTTTAAAACTCTTATGTTAAAAATCTCTAACCTTAGAGAGTTGCCTGAAGGCTCTGAGAAGTTAAATGACTGGCCCAGGGTCTCATATATACCCAAAGAAATAAACTTTTTTTTTTCCCCAAGCATTTCTTGATCCCAAGGCTAACTCTATCCACTACACCACAGTGCCCCTCAGGTAGATATTATTGTCCCTTTTTCCACATGTGAGGAAACTGTAGTCCATAGAATTTAAGTGATTTGCCCAAGGAACTCCTGCTTCCGAGGTCCACTGAGGTTACCACGGAGATCGCCATGTCAATGATCAAGCTCTTTCTTGACTGCCCAAATTGGACTCATGGTTTCCAAACCTACCTTTCCCAAGTTGCTCAAAGCCCTCCTCTTTACATACCTTGCTGTGCTAACTGTGGGATTTCAGTGTCTACTTTTTGCCTCCTGAGGTCTCTTACATCGCCTGCTCTGTCAAATGCATTGTCTTCTCCTTGTGACTTTTTGTGGTAAGGGAGCCTAGCCCATCCAGCGGGTGATAAAGGGTCCCAGGAGGCTTGGTGTTCTTCCAGTCTGCTCTATTCTTCAGTGCACCTTCTACTTCTTTCCATTTGTCACCGTGGAGACTTCTCTGTCTTTTTCTAACTGGCAGGGTCAAGAGTCCCTAGTTACCCATTGCATGGGTGGGGTTGCAGCTGTCTCCTCTGCTTGAGCTGTGGTATTGGGGGTCTGCATGGGACTTAAGAAGACACAATTAATGGAAACCACATAATAATCTCTAGGACAACTGTGACGTTGGAACTTTTCAAAGCACTGCCTTCTGTCTCATTTTAGTCTTACATAACGTAAGTTACATAACCCCAGTGAGGTGGGGAGGGATGAGGTGAGAAGTGCCAGATAGCAAAGAATTTTAGACTTACAGAGGATCTTCATATTTCTCTTAATGAGAGTACTACTAATAATAATAGCTAGCATTTACATAGTGCTCTAAGGCTTGCAAACTCATTTGATCCACATAACAGCCTTGTGAAGTAGGGGCTACTTTATATCCTCATTTTAAACAGGACAACCAGAACTGCAATGAAGAAAGGTTGATTTGCCTAGGGTCACATAGCTAATTTGAACTCGGGTCTTCTTGAGCCCAAGTCCCACTTGAACCACTGTTCCACCTAGTCTGCCATTATGTCAGGGCTCATTCAACACAAAAGCCACTTCCTCCATGAAGTCTTTCCTATTTGCCCCAGATAATCTTTCTTGTCATATTTTCTTCGAATAATTCTATGTCTTTCTTTTGTCTTTTCACAAATTAAACTGTGTGACATACTCTTCTATTTACATTACTAAAAATAGATAAATAAAAAATAGCTTCCTAAAGGCAAGAAATGTGGTTTTCCATCTTTATAGCCCCAGAACCTAACACAGGGCCTTGCACACAGTAGGGGAATCAATAAATAATGTTTGTCTAATTCACTAATCTAGTCCAACATTCCTTAATTTATAAGTAAGGAAACTGAGACCCAGAACTCTGATCAATGTAGTGACTGATCATGATTCCAGAGGACTTGTCATGAAACATGCTACCAACCTCCTGCTAGAGAAGTGATGGACTAAGGGTGCAGATCGAGACATATTTTTGGACATGTCCAATACGGAAATTGGAGGCAGCTAGGTGGCATAGCAAATAGAGTGTTGAGCCTGGAGTCAGGAAGACTCATCTTCCTGGGTTCAAATCTGGCATCAGACACTTCCTAGCAATGTGACTTTGGGCAAGTCATTTAACCCTATTTGCCTCAGTTTACTAATCTATAAAGTGAGCTGAAGAAGGAAATGGAAAACTACTCCAGTATTTTTGCCAAGAAAAAATCCCAAATGGGGTCACAAGGAGTTGGACACAACTGAAAATGACTGAACAACAACAATATGGGAATTAGTTTTTGCTTGGTTATACATATACACATATATAAATATATATATGAATATATATGTATGTATACATATAGATTTTAACAAAGTCTTTATTTTTCTTTTCAGTGGTACAAGCGGGAAAGAGAGGAATCGGATTTTATTCATTGAAAAGTAAGAAAATAAAATACAAAAGAAATGGGAAACTGAGCCATCAGTGATTTGCCATAATGTTTATATTTATCACCTATAACTATAAGCATTTCTCCATTACTTAGGGACTGATTAGCAATCAAAAACATTTTTTGAAAACCTACTATGAGAACCAACTATTCTCAGTCAATGAGTTGCTGGAGTGCATAAAAGAGAGATATGGTATGGTGAGAGAAAAACAGTGTGGTAGAGGGGTGTACTGGAGTAGCTAATAATAATAATAATGATAATAATGATAACAATAATAATAATAATAATAATAGTAATGTCCACCCCCTGCAAAACAAGGATAGTCTAGCATCTTTGTTTTACACCCCCTGCAAAACAAGGATAGTCTAGCATCTTTGTTTTACAGATAAAGAAACTGAGTCTCAAGAGGGTGAGCTCAAGGTCTCATGGCTCATTAGATTGCCAGTGTTCAAATTAGAAAATCCTGCTTATATCATAAAGTTGTTATGAAGTTCAAATAAGGTAGATAGAATATAAGAAAATTCTTCAAAAACTGAAAGCACTTTTTGAAAAAAAAAAGGTGATATTAAGATCTTAAAAGAAGTATAAGGCGGACATCTGTCCTCAGGGAGCTTACAGACTAGTTGAAAGATAAAATGAACATACATGAAACAATTACAGATCATTGGAGTGCTGAGAACATGTATAGAAATGTACTCCAGGAATTCTGAAATGGGAGGGATCAGGATAGGCGGGTGGGGGTCCCCTCCTGAAAAGATCTCACAAAGAAGAAGTCATTTGAGTTATCTTGTGGAGAGAAAGGAGAAGGAAAAGTGTGAATTAACGCCTGGGTGAATTAATCTGGTTTGGATCAAGGTGAAACTTAAAATTTCCTAGGGGTCACAGTTCCCTCTCTCATTCCTCCAGGACCATAGATAAACTAAAGCTGGCTTTTTGGGACCTTGCCCATCCCAGGGTGATCTGTGCAGGTCTGACAACAGTGGGGTTTCCAGCATCCCGACAATCCTTCCATGCTCCAGGTAATAGAGTGCAATATAGAGCAAGCAATTTACAGTATAATGAATTTGTTTTATTCTACTTCTGTCTGGACTATATGGCCCCTGCCTGCCTCTCTGTTGTTTTATTTACTCCACAGCTCTTCTCATTGTGGGAGCTATTCCCTTTAGCGTGCTCACTTTAAGGTCATTCTAAGGACAGGATGTTGCGTTGGTCGAGATGAGTTGTGAACAAGTGTGCTCGGGCAGCGATCCTTCCCTTTCCCGTGGTCTTTCTGAAATCTGGAACATAAAGAAAAATGCCACATGGCTCAAGATTTAGGCCCGGAATTCAGATTTTGAGGTCGGTGTCATTCAGATGAATGCCCCTGAGTAAGGCACAACAGAGTAGTTACCGAGAAAGATAAGGTGATTCAGTGTAGCGCCTGGGTAGGCTGTAACTCAAAGAGGGAGAGACATTTCTTGTAACCACTAAAAATGTGTAAGGGCAGAGCCTATGTTCTGTATATTGCTTCTTTCACACAATGGCATTTTGGGTCCTTTGTTTCCCGAAAAATCCATCTCCTTTGCCAACTGGTGCTGAGGGCATTGCAAATTAGTCAGCGTGCTATACTGGTACTGTTAACACTTGTGGCAGGACATTCATACAGGTGTAATAGTGATCGCAGTTGCTCTAAATATTTGTAGGGGGGAGAGCAAATGGATCTCACCCTCCAACCAATACACATGATTAATACAAATGGGAACAGTGGCACTCCAAGGAAACAGCTCCCCATCCTTCTTAACCCAACAATATGAATGTGGCTGGGCCAAACGCCTTCGTTTGTATGTGAATGCAATAAAGATTAGCCTTTAATTATTTCTGGCATGTGCCCTTTAAATTCAGAGCCAGTAAGCCACGGTGGGCAAAGGGTAATACATCTTAACAGGTTACAACATCCCTGAGGATTGGTTGATTGACATCAAAATTGTTTTCTTTTTCTTCTGATTGACACTGTGGCAGGTGTGAAGTGATGGCAGAGCCCATTGTCATATGTCAAAAGACCTTAAATCGAGGTTAATATGGCCTCAGTGATATACTTTCAGATTTTTTCTTGGCTTCTGGACTCTAGGGCACATTTGTCTTAAGACTAAGGTGTCTCAGAAAGAGAGAGAAGCATCTTTTGAGTCCCCTGGAGAAAAGAACTTGGGAATAGGCCTCCCCTAACTTAGAGAATATCTTCTTCTTTTGGCAAGGGGAGGCAGAGAGTTATGGGATAACCTCCTGGTGAACCCCATCTGATCAAAGAATCTTTGCCAATGACGGATGTTTATTTCTGCCGGAAACCTTCGCCAATAGCCCTAAAGGGTGAGTTCTCCTCAAAACGTCACCATATATTTGTGTTTGATGGGCAGTCCAAAGGTTGAGCACTAATGCTCATTCTGAACAACCACCTGGGTCAATGGTCACTTTCAGAGACATTTGGCTGCTAGAATAACACACTATGAGACTGAAGAAGGTCTGTGTGACAGGTGGTCAGTGCCTCCTAAGAGGACCCTAGAGGAGAGGCTTGCCAATCCCCTACCCTTCCAACCATGCCACACTATCCCAAGTACATTCATTCCTGTTTTCATTTAGACTAGAGAGACAGGTGGACTTTCTGCTTCTGGCATCAGATTGTTGGCTGGAGTGCTGGGTGGTTCAGTGCCAAGAGCTTGAGGTGGTTTGCACATGGCTGACCCCTCAGTAACTTCAAGGGAACAATGACCCTAGCCTTCCCTGTGTTCTATGAATTGCCCAGGCCAAATCCATGTGTGGAAGAAAATATCACTGCATGATATTGGCCATGGCGGTCATCTCTTGAAGATGAGTATATTACTTCCCTTAACTATGGAATGTCACAGAGATATGGCTGCTGGTAGAAACTTCTTTGTTGATGAGTGTGGAAATCAATTCTCTTTCTCTTTGGGCCCAAGATTTACATTTCTAAGATAGGTCAAATAGCTATTTCCAGTAACAAATGATGATGTTCCTCCAAAGGCAGCATGGTGGGATAGACCACTAGTCTTGGAGTCAGAATGACCTGAGTTCAAATCCTGTCTCAAATGCCTACTAGCTGCCCTCTCTATGCCCCAGTTTCTCCATTCATAAAATAAAAGGGTTGGACTGGATGATCTTTTTCCAGCTTGAAATCTTTTCTCCAGTGATGCTTGCATTTCTCCTCCCACCTGAAAGAAAACATTCTCGTACAAATAACCAAGTTGGCATTCTGCATGGTGTCTCTCATCTGCCAAAGCCAGAGAGGTGGTTACTCTTCTTAATCTCTTATTGGATTTATTCATTTTCCTCAAATATCAGCTCTGCCTAAATATGAATAAATCTGCAAGTCAGCTCTATCTTCCTTCCTCCCACCTGTGCATCAAAACACTCATGCCAGGTCCCTGCACAAGCCTTGTTTCTCTATGAGAGTTTTTTCCCCCTCGCCCTAGAAATCATTTGACTTCTCTGTGTTGCATTAGACCACTGTCATTAATGACAAGGGTGTCATTTGGATGTGATCTGTGAGGCAGTGGGAGCTTTGAAGGTGAAAGATAGAACAGACACAGATAAATTGTGCTCTGAGTAGGCTGCTATTCCACCATTATTGCCAGCAATTATTTCACCGAGTGACACATCTGATAAAAAGTCAGCCGCCTTCCTCCAGGAAGCATCTTGGGGAGCTACAAGCCAGGCTACCTCTGTCGGATTTCTATTTTTCAGCTGACAAAAGCTCGTTAGTTCTTGGGCTGGAGCATCCTGCTCCCATGGCTCTGTTGTTTCCTGTCGGTATTTCATGGCGGAGTTTTCAGATGTCAGCTAACGTTGTATTGAATTCAGCTCAGATGCTCACCTTTGCTGTGATGAGTTGGATTGCTCTCTTTTTGGTGGGAATGGGTGGGGTAGGTCCTTTCCATGATCCCCTCTTCCTTTGTTCTCTTTCAGGTCCTTATGACCAGCCTGTTTTCTGTTAGTGTCCAGCTATTAAAATTAGATACAGTCTCATGGTCTTTCTTGAGGGCAAAACAAATATAAGCATGAGAATAAATATACCTAATTAACATATTAACATCCCCTGTTGCATATGAAGTATAAGTCTGTTGATAGGTTCATTCTTTTTTCCAAGATTAAAGGTTTCAGGATGAGAAAGTTTAGATTGAGCTTGGTTCCCTAGTGGGAAATATGATATTTGTAAAATTCAAGTGCACCTTAAATTAGAGAGAGCCAGTGATGATAGTGATCATGACATGCATGAAGTCTTGCTTAAAGATGACTGATAATAAAATTTGTTGGCACTGGATCTTCTGCCAAAGGATGTCAATAAAATGCCACATGGGTTTAAAGTTTATAAAGCATTTACAAATGTGAGTAGAAGTGTGAGTATTTGTACTATTGTGTGATAAGACCTGAGGCTAGTATTAGTCATATTATTGAACTAATTTTAATGTTAGGAACAAAAATACAAATTGTCATTTAATTTGGGAAGAATTTAAACCCGTTTTCTTAACAAATTATGTCTCAATCCCTTTTCTGTTTGAGGAAATGGAGCCTTGGAGAGATTTGCTTTTCCCAGGGAGTTTGGTAAAACTTCAAATGGATTTCTGATAATAAATTAGGTGATAGCTGAGTTGAAACACCCAAGATAAGGCTGTGAAATTTGGGTTTCGAATTTAGAGTTAAGAAAAGTCAAGAAGAATTTAGAAGCATAGAGATTAATTCACAAAAAGAAAAAGTTTGCAAGAACTCTAAGATAAGGTTAAAGGTTAGAACTGATAACAGTGCTTTTGTACTTCCTGGTTGCTGGGTTTGTTTTTTTTTGTTGTTGTTTTTTTATTCAGTCAGTCACATCTAACTCGTTGTGACCCCATTTTGGGGTTTTCTTGGCAAAGATGCTGTAGTGGTTTGCCATTTCTTTCTCCAGTTCACTTTATAGATGTGGCAACTGAGACAAACAGGGTTAAGTGACTTGACCAGACTCACACAGCTAGCAAGTATCTGAGGATGGTTTTAAACTCATGAAGATGAGTCTTCCTGAGTCCAAGCCTCATGCTCTATGCATTGCCCCACCTAGCTGCCCCATACTTCCTGGGACAGCTTGGCTAAGGAGAAGAAAACTTTTTCTAAGAATACTGATCTAGGGTACCTGGAGTCTCTGACTTTGAGAGCTGAAGAAAGATTTATAACAATTGGTCTTAAGTACTAGCTTAGGAGACCTATAAGGTTCTTTGTCAGGAAGATGAATATTAATCACAGCAACTCCAGAAGATCAGAGGACTGAGTTTCAAGTGACTATGAAAATAATTTCTCATTTAATGTAATATATATGTATATAAACATAGATACATGAACATATGTACATATACACATATACATACATGCACCACGCATGCGTACATATGTATATGTGTGCACATGTATACAAGCACACATACATACACATACATGTACACATAATGCTAAATACATGTGTGTGCATACACACGTGTGCAAGTGTATACATGTGTGTGCGCGCACATGTGTGTATAAACACACAGGCTCTAGACTTAGGCTGAGTCCTCAGAACAAGGCTACTCATTTCCCTCCCTAGGGCAGCTCTGGAGGATTGTGAGGTGTTTGTCTAGTACAACAGCTCATGAGTCCCCATAAGTGTTCTTCCTTCCAAGTTTGTCATTTGATATAAGTTAATCAGACAGAACTGTTTGCTTTTAGAAATGAGTATTTATCATGGTGATGTAGTTTGTACAAAACATTCCCCCCAAAAGTCTGTGAAATACTGCCCCACAAGTACATGTGAGAACCAGCAAGGCCAGTTTACTTGGATTGTAAAGTGCCTGAAGGAGCTACAACCACATCGCCCTGAGAAGACATATTTCAGTATTACCCTGAAAACTGCTGGGGTTTGGTGACCAGCTGGAGCAGAGAATAGCAGAGAACAGTGCCTATGAAAGATCAGGTCTAACAGAGGACAAAAGTCTAACAATAGTAAAAGCCATCAGCAACCTTGCAGCATCAGAAGCGTCAATGGGCTCTCCATGAATGTGCCCTGGTCACTTATGTTTCTACACTGGAAAACCTCTGTTTAATTGCTCTGGTAAGAGGAGATCCACATGTATAGATGCTCCACATAAAATTCCTATGAAGCCTCATTGATGCACCCGTATCTTTGCTGTTAATGGAATTTTGAGCTCCAGGTTTCTGAAGGGAATGGTCTATTAGTACTTTATTTACATTTGCTATTTGATTAATTATTTTTCTTTTTTTATTAATAAATTTATTTTTAGTTTTCAACATTTACTTCCACAAGATTTTGAGTTCCAAATTTTCACCCCATCTCGCCCCTCCCCCCACCCCAAGATGGCATGCATTCTGAATACCCCTTCCCCTAGTCTGTCTTCCCTGCTATCTCAACCCCCTTATCTCCCCTCCTTCCTCTTCTAATTTCCTGTAGGGCAGGATAGATTTCTGTACTCCATTTCCTGTATAACTTATTTCCCAGTGGCATGTGAAAACATTTTTTTAAACATGTGTTTTTAAAACTTCGGGTTCCAAATTTTCTCCCTTCCTCCATCCTCATCCACCCTCATTGAAAAAGTAAGCAACTAGATATAGGTTATATATGTGCAGTTATGCAAAACACTTCTATAGTAGACATGCTGTGAAAAACTAACTCTATTTCCTTTAATCCTATCCTGCCCCCCCCATTTATTCTATTCTTTCTTTTGACCCTGTCCCTCCTCAGAAGTATTTGCTTCTGATTACTCCCTTTCCCAATCTACCCTCCTCTCTATCATTCCCCTACTCTCTTGTCCCCTTTCCCCCCTATTTTCCTGTAGGGGAAGACAGATTTCCATACCCAATTGAGTGTGTATGTTATTCCCTCCTTAAGTCAAATCCTATGAGAATAAGATTCACTCAATCCCTCTCACCTTCCCCTGTTTCCCCTCCACTGTAAGAGCCTTTTCTTTTCTGTTTTTTGTGAGATAGTTTACCGTGTTCTACCTCTCCCTTTCTCCTTCTCCTAGTATAATCCTCTCTCACCCCTTAATTTTATTCTCCAGATATGACCCCTTCATGTTCAACTCACCCTGTGCCCTCTATCTATCTATCTATCTATCTATCTATCTGTCTGTCTGTCTGTCTGTCTGTCTGTCTGTCTGTCTGTCTATCTATCTATATATGTACATCATATAATTTTTTCTCTCCAACTACCCTAAAACTGACAAAGGTCTCATGAGTTACAAATTTCATCTTTCCATGCCGGAACGTAAACAGTTCAACCTTAATAAGTCTCTTATGATTTCTCTTTCCTGTTTACCTCTTCATGTTCCACTTGAGTCTTGTATTGGAAAGTCAAATTTTCTATTCAGCTCTGGTCTTTTCATCAAGAATGCCTGAAAGTCCTCTATTTCACTGAATGACCATTTTTTCCACTGCAGGATTATACTCAGTTTTGCTGGGTAGGTGATTCTTGGTTGTAATCCTATCTCCTTTGCCCTCCGGAATATTATATTCCATGGCCTGCGGTCTCTTAATGTAGAAGCTGCTAAATCTTGTGTTATCCTGATTGTGTTTCCACAATACTTGAATTGTTTTTTTCTGGCTGCTTGTAATATTTTCACCTTGACCTGGGAACTCTGGAATTTAGCTACAATATTCCTAGGAGTTTTCCTTTGGGGATCTCTTTCAGGAGGAGATTGGTGGATTCTTTCAATTTCTATTTTGCCCTCTGGTTCTAAAATTTCAGGGCAGTTTTCCTGGATAATTTCTTGAAAGATGATGTGTAGGCTCTTTTTTTGATCATGGTTTTCAGATAATCCAATAATTTTAAAATTCTCTCTCCTGGATCTATTTTCCAGGTCAGTTGTTTTTCCAATGAGATATTTCACATTGTTTTCTAATTTTTCATTCTTTTGGATTTGTTTTACAGTGTCTTGATTTCTCATAGAGTCACTAGCTTCCAATTGCTCTATTCTAATTTTTAAGGAAGTATTTTCTTGAGTAAGCTTTTGGACTTCCTTTTCCATTTGGCCAATTTTGCTGTTTAGGGCATTCTTCTCCTCATTGGCTTTTTGGACCTCTTTTGCCATTTGGGTTAGGCTATTTTTTAAGGTGTTATTTTCTTCAGTATTTTTTTCGGGTCTCCTTTAGCAAGTTGTTGACTTGTTTTTCATGATTTTCTTGCATCACTCTCATTTCTCTTCTCAGGTTTTCCTCTACTTCTCTTATTTGCTTCTTCAAATCCCTTTTGAGCTCTTCCAAGGCCTGGGACTGATTCATATTTTTCTTGGAAGTTTTGGATGTAGGAGCTTTGACTTTGTTTTCTTCTTCTGGTTGTATATTTTGATCATCTTTGTCATCAAAGTAAGATAAATATAGTCTGACTCTTTTTGCACTGCTTGCTCATGATCCTGTCCAATTATTTGAATTTTAAACTCTTTGTTAAGGTAAGAGTGTGCTTCCAATGTGGAGAATGTACTGTCCCAAGCTTTGGGGGTTTGTACAGCTGTTTTCAGAGCTACTTCTAGAGACCTGTAAATTTTCAGTTCTTCCAAGGTGGTATGATAAGGGGCGAAGTGTTTTCTCTCCACCGCCACTACAAGCTCCACCATGCCAGTGCGCCTACTTGCCCCAGGACCATCCCTCAGAACTGTGACCCAGATCCAAGCACGGGCAAAGCAAGAGATTTCTGTCTCAGCTCTGGGAAAGAGATCCCTGCAATCCCCCTCTGATCAGCCACTCAATTCCCTCTCAGTCGGTAGTCCAGAAGCTCAGGTGGCAGCCGCTGCCCCGGGGGCAGCTGAGACCTAGCTTCTTGTCTCACCGCAGTCACAGACTTTTCCCACTGACCTTCTAAGTTGCCTTTGGTGTTCGTGGGTTGAAAAGTCTGGAAACCACCACAGCTGCCTGTGGTTCAGTCCTCTGAGGCCTACTCCAGGTTTGCTGTGGCCTGTGCACCCACACCAAACTGCCTTCCTCTCCCTGCCTGGTGCGATATACCTTCCCGATCAACCATCCAGGTTGTCTTGGGCTGGAAATTTGTTTCACTCTGTCTTTTTGTGGGTTCTGCTGCTTTAGAATTTGTTTGGAGTCATTTTTTAACAGGTATTTGAAGGGGTTTGAGGGAGAGCTCAAGCAAGTCACTGCTTTCCCTCTGCCATCTTGGTTCTGCCCCCTTGATTAATTATTTTTAACTTACTAAGTGTATCCTGTGGCTGACTAGTCATTTGTAAAATACATCATTGGAGGCATACACTGTGGTTTGAAAAGGATTATGACCCACAAAATACTTAGAACCTGATGTAGACAACAAGAAGCCCAGAAGAAGAGTACCTGTGAGTGCTGCTACATTAGTAGCAGCCATTTATTAAGCACCTAAAAGGTGCGAGGCACTACATTAGGCACTGAGAGTATAAAATCAAAAAAGAAGTGTCTTGTTCTCAAGAAACACCTTGAAGATGAACTCCAAACTTATGTAACTATTTTAATGTTACATTAATAAACTTGATAGAAATTGTTACCCAACGTCATTGTCTCAATCTCTCTCAGACAATAAGTTGAAGAGACAGTGACCCCTTGTATTGGTAGAAAGTATACTAATTGAGAAGTTCCCTATGTCAATGAAATCACATATCCATTCCTATCCCTATTCCTATTATAAAGCATGACATAATATGACATAATATGACATGACATTGCATGGCATAGAACATTACATAAAATGTCAATTATCTTTGAAAAATTATAGAAAATGGGATGGGCACTATGGAATTGGAGAAAGACCAAGGTCCTGATTTTCAAAAATGAAAAATAGAACCTATTTTGAAAACCAATGACCAGTAAATTCCATATCAATACCTGGTAAAGAGGATAGTTAGAAAACATTTAGAAAAGGAAACAGTGATTTAAAAGATGCAGGATGATTTGATTAAGAGCAGAGCTTGTTAGATCAACCTTGTTTCTTTTATTGTGTGGGGTTATGAAATGAGGGAAATATTGGAGATTTAGTTCACCTGTACTGTAACAAAGTATTTAGTAAAATCTTTCATTGGTGGATCCCCTATGGAGAATTTGTGGATGGATATAGATGATGGTCAGCTATGATGAGAAAATGGAGATGGGTTAAGATCTTCACTTTTGTAAGGAAGGGACCACATTGATGAGTTCACAGTATACTTGAAGTATAATGTAACAAAATGATGCTCTTTGTGTTTAGGGATACACCTCCTCTTTATCTCTTTTGTCTCTGCTCCTGCCTGTCTAGGGTCACTTGATGTTTCCTTCAATCAATAATATCCTGAGCTACTTTGAAATGAGCTGTACCTATAAGAATTATGACAATATATTCTTTTGAGGTTAGTATGTCCAAACACTTGGAAAACAGGCAGGATGAATAAAAAACAAAACAAAACAAAACATGGAAACAAGAGCTATATCTCAAAGGTGTTAATTAGATTGATAATAACCTGAAGGAATTATTATTAACAACTTATATGAAATCATGGAAGCCATTTTTAGCAAACTGACAAATACAAAAATGAAAGGCATTGGCAATATGCTCAATAACAAAATCAGAACACTAAAAAAAATTTGATAGCTTAAAATAATGGCCCAAACCAAAGAAAGCAAATTAGGCTAGTGAAATTGAAATGGGGCTAAACATAAAATCCTTTCAGAAGGATAAAATCAATTGAAGAAATACAGGTTGGGGAAAATTTGCTTAATATCTGGTCATTGTCACTATGGTATAAATTGTCCTCTTGGTTATTCTAACTTAGTTCTTTGTCACTTCATACAATTCTTCTCAAGTTTCCATGAAATCTCCAATTTGTTTGTTTAGGGCACAATGATGTTACATCATATTCACATACTGTATTAGGTTAAACCATTCACAATTGATGAATAGTGAGTTTGTTTCTAGTTTTTTTTTTAATACCACAAATATAAATATTTTTAAATACATGAGAATGTTTTTTCTCTGTCTTAGATCTCCTTTGAGGTATAATAATGGTGTAACTAGGTGAAATAGTATTATAGTTTAATAACTTTTCTCATGTAATTCCAAATTATTTTCAAGAATAATTGGAAAAATTTATAGTTCTACCAACCCTGCATTGCTATTCTCACCCATTCCACTACCTCTCAGTTACCAATTTCTTCCTTTACTACTTTTTCCTAATTGATTCACTATCCTAATCACAACAGCTATTCCAAAACTTCTCTTCTCTCTTCAAGCTTCCCACATCTCTTTTTTCTTTAAAAAACTCTCACGGGATTCATCTACCCTGTTAGGTACTTCCTATGTATTTCCTTCCTTTCATGGCTAAACTTGTCAAGATAGCCATCTACATCTACAATTAGTACTTCCACTTCCACTTCTCTCACTATTTTCTAAACCATCTGTAGTCTGGCTTCCAAACTCAGCATTCAACCAAAATAACTCTCTCCAAAGTTACCAATACTGTCTTAATTTCTGGATTTAAAGGCTTATCATTCTTGACCTTTCTTTAGCATTTGACACTGTTGATCTCTTTCTTCTTACAGATCCTCCCTCCTCTCTGAGTTTGTGTGACTGCTTTTCTTGGCTATCTTCCTACCTGTCTGACTATTTCTTCCCAGTCTTCTTTGCTGAATCATCATCCATGCCACATACTCTAATTGTGGGTGTCCACCAAGGCTCTGTCCTCAATCCTCTTTTCTTTTTTATCTCTACCCTCTGACTTGGTTATCACATTAGCCCTTTGGTTTCAATTACCCTCTCTCTGCAGATGATGCCCAGATTCAGTCTTTCTCTTGTGCTTCTCTCCAGTCTCCCATCATCATTTGCCTATTGAACATTTCAAAATGGATGGCATTTCTAACTCAGCATGTCAAAAGCAAAACTCATCTTTCCCCAAGAATTCCTCTCCTTTTCTGAACTTCCTTATCATTGTTTTTGGTACCTATGTCCTTCCAATCACCCAGATTCGCAATATCAGACAAATACTGGATTTCCTTCCCTTACTCACCCCATATATCCAATCAGTTGCTGAATTTTTTTAATTTCTTTCTCTACAACACCTCATATATATATATTCCCTTCTCTCAACTCACATAGCTCACACCCTAGTTTAGGTCCTCATCAGCAATTCCTTACACTATTGAAGTGATTTTCTAGTTGTTTTCCCTGCCTCAAGTTTCTCCCAACTCCAATCTATCCTTCACACAGCTACCAAAGTGATTCCTTAAAGTGTTGATCTCACAGCATTACCCACCTCCCACTTCTCCACCCCACCCCCCCACTCAATAAACTTGGCTCTTTTCCTTTCAGGATCAAATGTAAATTTCTTCATTTGGCTTTTAAAACTTCTCAAAATTGGGCTCTTTCTCCTTTTTCTAATATTCTTTAAATCTACTCCCTTTTGTGTACTCTAACACTCCAACTTCCATTTTCTTCCCTTGCACTCTATTCCCATTGTCTTGAATGCTTTACTTCTCAGCCTTCATCTCTTAGAAAGCAGAAGTAATTTCCTATTCACACAGCTGCTAGTCCATTCTTTCTAAGGTTGTTTGCCATTTACTTTGTATTTATTTTATACTATTTAATCACCTTTTACTTCTTAATTCTTTAAATTCTCCTTATTGATTGTAGTCTTTATTGTAATGTACTGGCTAAAGGATTTGTTTAATGTTCCTGTTTTTCTTTATTTTTATAAGCCCTTTATGACCTAACATGGTCATTTTTGTAAGGTAAAGTGGAAAATATATATACTCCTTACAATTCCCATTCAGTAATCATCAAAATTCTTTTTAACTTTTTCTAACCTCAAATACAGATCCTTAAATTCTATCTTATTCAATTTTTCTTAAATTTGCTTAGGTCTAAAAGGTGTATGCCGAGGTCTACAATTACTGTTTCACTGTGTAGATCTCACAATTCTGTTACTTTTTCCTTTATGTATGTGTATGCTATGCCATTTAGTTAATATATATTTAAATTTATCAGTTTATTTTCTATAGTGTCTTTAAGCACATCTTCTTGCTCACATCTTTGAACTTTGTCATTTTTACAGTGACCTTGTCTGAGATTATGATTGCTGCTTCTGCTGTTTTAGATTAAACTAAGGAATAATAGATTCTACTCTACCCCCTTATTTTAACTCTATGTGAATTAATAAATTAATCAACAAGCCTTTATTAAGTGCCTTCTATTGGAGGATATAGGAGTACAAAGATGAAACAATCACTACCAGCAATGGGTAGACAAGTACATCCAAAGATCTATATACTTACCTATCTATCTAGACATCTATCTCTGTGTGAGTGTGTGCATTACATTTTAAAAGCATTAAGGAGCCATTGAAGATTTTGTTTTAGTAGAGCCTGATCAGACTTGTGCATTAAGAAAAAAAAAGTATATATTTTGGCAACTGTGGAGAATAGATTGGAAAGGGAAGAGTTAGAAGCAGGAATAATATTGCAGTGCATGGTCTGAGCTATACACATACATATATACTTCTATCATAAATGTAAAGTTAATAAATACAAATATGCACAAAGGAGATAAATACAAGATAGTTTCTGAGGAAAGCTTGTAGCACTTGACTAGATAAAGAAAGGCTTCAGACAGAAGGTAGTGCTTAAGTGACATATTTAGGGAAGAGGGGAACTCTCTAAGAGAGACATAAGGAGGGAGTACATTTTAAGCATATGGGGGCAGCCAGTGCAAAGACATTCAGGAGATGAAGAGTTGTGTATAAAGAACAGAAAGAAAGTCTATTTGGGTGGGTTGCAGAGTGTGGGGGTGAGCTGGGGGAGGGAGTAACATACAACAAATTATTGGATTTTGTTTCTTATGCATTCAGCATCCCTGCTCTGTTTTATGGGCAAGTTCATCCCATTCACATTCATGGTTATGATTTTTATGTTTGTTTTTACCTCCATCATAGCCTATTATAATGTTTCCTTTCTTTGCCATCCATACTCCCTTTTAAATGGAAAAGAGAAAAAAAGGAATGAAATCAGCACCACTGTAAAATATATTATTTCTTACAACTGCTGGCCTGTGCCTTCTATCTATTTGCACTTTGAACTCTGGTTTTAATAGTCTCGGATTTTTGTCTGATGATTTCTGGAAATATAGTGTCCAGGTTTTTTTGTTTATGATTTTGGGGAGGAAGGAAGTAGGGGGAACCTAGGGATTATTAAATTTTCTCTCCTCATCCTGTTTTTTAAATTTTGTCTTTTTCTTTTCTTTTCTCTTTCTTTTTCTTTCTTTTTTCTTCCTTCCTTTCTTTTTAAATTAACAAATACTGGACAAATACTGGAAGAGATGAAGGAAAATAGATACATTACTGAACTGTTGGTGAAATAGGGAACTGGTCCAATCATTCTGGAGAACAATTTGGAACTATGCACAAAGGATTATAAAACTTTGATCCAGCAACGCCACTACAAGCTCTATATCCCAAAGAGAACAAAGGAAAAGGAAAAGGACCTATATATACAAAAATATTTATAATAGCTCTTTTTTGTGGTGGCAAAGAATTGGAAATTGAGGGGATGCTCATTAATTGGGGAATGACTGAACAAGTTGTGGGATATGGTTGTGATGGAGTAGTATGGCGTCATAAGAAATGACAAACTGGGCAGTTTCAGGGGGAAAAACATGGTGAGATCTACATGAACTGATGCAAAATGAAGTGAGAAGAATTAGGAGATCATTGTTCATAGTAACAGCAGTGTTTTAACGATGATCAACTGTGAAAGATTTGGCATTGATCAATAGAGTGATCCAAGACTTATGATGAAAACTGCTACCTCCTCAAGAAGGAGAACTAATGCTTGAAACAAGCTTGAGCTCACGTTTCTGAGTCCTTCCCCTTTGTCACAGTCCCCAAAGAGGCAGGCTGGCTTAGTTGGGAGATCATGGCCTATAGTATCTTCTTTGTCAGCATTGGCAAAGAGTAGGGCCTGCACTGGAGAGGGTCTAATAGTGTGGTCTAGTATCACTTGATCTTTTTGCTCTGGTTGTTTCCCTGAGGATTACTTAACAGAGTTTTCTTTCCCTTTTTCTTCATTGGTTTCGTTTGATCCAATTTCTTTTTGTTCTTGATATGGGTTTTGGCTGGGAATCCATGAACCTGTTTTTAATAATATGTTTGATCGCTGTATTTCAATGTCATCAGCTTCCTTTGAGATCCTATGCGCTTTATTTTATTCAATTGTTGAAATGTTATTCTGGGAAAGGGATGCCAAAAGGGGCCATGACACACTCAAAAAAATGAAGAATCCATGTTTTATAGGAAGATCGGTTTCTGTTGAGACCTTTCATATTGCCATCTTTCCCAATTTCTATAACCCTTCTAGTCATCCAAGATCACAATCTGAGTTATCTTTCACTTTTCCCTCTCCCTCTTTCCTTCTTACCTCCTCTCACCCCTATTACCAATCAATTTCAAGGTCTTATCAATTCCACTTTCACAGCATCCCTCATCTCCATCCCCTCTTCTCCACTCACATGGCTACCATCTAATTTCAGACCTCACACCTGAGCATTGCCAAACTATCCCTGCTTCTAGCCTCTTCCCTTTCCAATCTACCCTCCACAGCTGTTAAAAATTTGTATTTTGTCCCAATGCACAAGCCTGATAAAGTCAGTTTCTATGTTAAAAAAAAACTTAAATAGCTTTCTATTGCCTTTAGAATGAAATATAAACTCCTCAGCCCAACATTTAAATAACTTTCCAATCTAACTTCAATCACCTTTCGCTATACATTTTGTAACTCTTTTTCATGTCCTCTACATTCCAGCCAAACTGAACAACTTGCTTTCCCCAAAACCAACCATTCCATCTCCCACCTGGTTGTTGGGAGAGCTGCACTAGTGTAAGAAAGCGAATATAAATGTGAATTATTATGGGTCCATGAAGAGCTATCATGGGGAAGAAAGCTTAGACTTACTTCATGTGGCCCCAGAGAGCAAAACTTGTGGAATTTTCAGGGAGGACATATTTCATTTATTCAGTGCCAACTTGAGCAAGTCATCTATCCTCTCTTAGAATCAGTTTTCTCATCTGTAAAATGGGGATAATAATATTAATCTCCTGGGTTTCTTAGGAGGATAAAATGAGATAACCCATATAAAAGCTCTTTGCAAACCTCCAAGTATTATATAAATAGTAGTTATTAGTGTTATATTTAGAGAAGGGAACATACAGAACTAGTCCTAACCCTCATTTTACATATGAGGTTAAATGACTTACCTAAGGCCATGTATGTAGTATGTCATATAACTAGGATATCCTCTGACTTCCAATCCAGCACTCCTTCCAATGCAATCCTGTTGATTCTTGTGCTCATTTTAGCATAGACAAGGAACTTTCTAACAATTCTAGTTCTTTACCTATGAACTATAATTCCTTTTTTAAATATAAAATTCAATGTTATTTTGTTTGTGGTTCCAATTCCCCTTTCCCTTTCCCACCCATTGAGAAAGCAAGAAATACCAAACCTATTACAAATATGAAGTCACACACAACAAATTTGTGAGTTAACCATGTTCTAAAAAAAAAAAAACAAAAAACAAAAAACCAAGCGTAGAAAATGTGCTTCAGTTTGCACTCCAAGTTCATCAGCTCTCTATATGGAGATAAATTGCATATTTCTTCATGAGTCCTTAGGAGTTGTGGGTGGTCAGTGTGTTGATCAGCATTATTAAGGTTTTCAAAGTTGATTATCTTTAGAATATGGCTGTTATTGTATAAATTGTTCTGGTTCCCCCCATTTTACTTTGCATCAGTTCATACCCATCTTCCCAGGTTTTTCTGAAACTATCCCCTTCCTATGTTTTACAACACCATAATATTCCATCACATTCATGTACCATAACTTGTTCAGTCATTTTCCAGATGATTGGTATCTCCTCAGTTTCCATCTCTTTGCTATCATAAAAAGAGTTGCTATGAATATTTTACACATATGACCCTTCTCTTTTAAAAAAAATTTGGTCATAGACCTAGGGTCAAATGGTATATATACTTTCAAAAGTTTGGGGGCATCACTCCAAATTGCTTTCTAGAGTGATTAGACTATATAAATAGTAGTTATTAGTATTATATTTAGAGTGAGAAGGGAAGATATAGAACTAGTACAAACCTTTCATTTGACATGCATTAGTATACCTATTTTCCCACATCCCCACTGGCATTTGTCATTTTCCTTTTCTGTAATCTTAGGAAATTTGAGTGTGAGGTAGTATCTCAGAGTTGTTTTAATATGCATTTCTCTAATTATTAGTAATTTAGAGCACTTTTATATGACTTAATAGCTTTAATTTCTTCTTCTGAAAACTTCCTATTCTTATCCTTTGACCATTTATCAATTGGGGAATGACTCTTATTCTTTTAAATTTAACTCAGTTCCTTATCTATTTTAGATATGAGACTTTTTCAGAGAAACTTGCTACAAAGATTTTTTTTCCCTTGGTTTCCTGCTTTTCTCCTAATTTTACTTACACTGGTTTTGTTTGTGCAAAATCTTTTAAAATGTTATGTAATTGAAGTGATCCATTTTACCTCCTCTGAAATTTCCTATCTTTTGTTTGGTCATGAACTTTCCCCTATTCAAAGATCTGATAGGTAATTTCTTCCATATTCTAATCTGTGGAATGGTCTGGTATGAAAAGTAGTAAGCTCACCATCACTGGAAGCAATGAAAGAATCGCTTGTCAATAATGTTGAAAAGACGATTCCTTCATTGATGGAAAGTTCACCTACTACTACTGCTACCACTACCACTACTACTACTACTGCTGCTGCTGCTACTATGACTACGACTACTACTACTACAAGCTAGGTAGCTAGCTGGCATTCATCATACACTTTAATGTTTACAAAATACTTTACACATATTATTTCATTTGATTCTCACAAGAACCCTGTGAGATAGCTGGTATTTATGATCCGTACTTTACAGGTAAAGTGATTTGCCCAGAGTCACATAGCTAGTGAGTGTCTAAGAAGGATTTGAACCCATGTGTTCTAGTTTACAACTCCAACACAATCCACTCCATCATATTGCCTTACAGGAGCAGTTGGCCTCCATGATTCTAAGTACACATATGAGCCAGTCTGTTGTATGCCCTTTATAATCATGCATAAAACTGATAGTGAGTATTTGGAACCTGTATCTCTTTGAACTTTGCACTGAAATATCCAAGCATTACCAAGATATGTGCATTATATTGGCATACTATATATATATATATATATATATATATATATTTTTTTTTTTTCTCAACCCCCACAAAAAAGTAGAATTTCATAAAAGAGATTTCTGAAGTGAGAACTGAAACAACAGTGTGTTTATACAGCTGCTCAAAGACCAGGGCCACCTATGAGGCTCCATTGTAGATGAATTCCCCTTCAAAATTAAGTATATAGTCAATTCTCCATTATTTATACTAACAGAAGGGAGCTCAAGTGTGAAGAATAAGAAATGGCAGTAGATATTGCTATGCCTACAGCTGATATAAAATCATTTATGTTTGGTTTTAGAACAAAATAATAGGGCCACATGGTGAAGCTGGTACTATTCTCTTCAATTCCTCTGTCCAGTCCTATTTCCTGTTTAACCCTTCCTTGCATCTTGTCCATGATGGGAAAAAAAGGAAACATTGTGAGTCAGATTGACACAGTGAACTGCCTAGGCAGAGGTGGCCTTCACTCAAACATTTCCTAAATGGGATATAGCTAAGTTTTAGGAGTCACAAGGTTTTCCACTTGGGGTACAAGCTGAGTAGACCATAGAAGTAAGGACAGTGGAAGTTATCAACATAGCAAGAACTGGAGTTGATTGTTGCTAAGCCCTAGTAGCAGGCAGCTAGGTGATGCAGTGGATAGAACACTGGGCCTGGAGTCAGGAAGATCCAAGTTCAAAGCGAGACTCAGACACTTATTAGCTGTGTGAGTCTGAGCAAGTCACTTAACTCTTATTTGCCTCAGTTCCTCATCTGTAAAATGGGAACACACTAGATATGGAAATAGCAAACCACTCCAGTATCTCTGCCTAAGAAAATCCCATGGATATTGTTCATGGGGTTACATAGAGTCAGACACAACTGAACAACCCCAAGCATTAGTAGTGGCTGATGGAGGAATCAAAAATCAATAGATGGAATGCCAAGATGTCAAGCAGAGATATATAACTGGAGTGGAGAGACTGGGGCTTTGATTCAGGGTACTTAAATTAAGAAGGTGATGACAACACGTGTAACTCCTTTAGAAGGCAGGAACAACTTAGCTTGACACCTAATGAACACAAATGATTAGTTAAAGTTACCAGACGGCTGGATTATCTCCATTGGTTGAGGTGATCATTGAGTGTTACCAAAAAGAACACGTATATGCATCTTGTTCTTAATGGTTGTTGTTTCCTCTCAGAAGACAGAATCAAACCTGTGGCATCATAGCTACTCTAAATAATGTCATCTCTGGCGAGTTCCTTCCCACCTAATCCTTCTTAAATCCCTTCTCTAGAGGTGCCCTAGGATTAATGTCTTTTCCCTCTTGGGGCCCTATGTTCCAAGATTCTAGGTTTGTCACTAACGTATATTTACCTTCCATTCAACTGATTTTCAGTCAATTAACAAACATTTATTAAGCACCTACTATGTGCTAGGCACTGTGTTTTAAATTATTCTAAACTGAACTCAGATTTCAAATTCTGAGCTTTTAGTAAAGGTGAGGACACCTTAGGAAAAGTCCACTACTCTATTTGCAGCAAAAATTATTTTGTTAATAATACATCATTTACTGAATTAATTTCTTCATTAACAACAGATGGAGAACTAAAAATGAATACCACACAGAGGGCAACAAAGATTTGAATGGCAATTGTGAATAGGAATCAGCATATGCCTACTGAAGAACTTTAAGGAATAACAGGAAAAAAAGAAGTAAACAAGGAAATGCATGCAAGGAAGAGAAGATGAGCTAGTCATGTGATGAGGATGAGGGATGCCAGGTGGTACAGCCAGACTGCCCCATCATTATCCTTACACTGGCAGGAGAATGAGAAGGGCTCACTTTGGAAGAACTCATGGGAGAGCATGGACAAGAGTCATGAAGGAAGGGCAGGCAATATTGGAAGGAACATCAAATCACTAAGATCACAGACCCATTTGATTATTGAATACTATGCTGTCTAATCCGGTATAGAAATGGCAAAGACCCATGGTCTTCATTTTTTTTTTTTTTTTGGAACTAACTCTATAGAACATATATGAGAAAAGAACTGCTCCCCACCCACACTGCTAGGTAAGTTTCAAATCTTCCTGATTTCTTTACATTAATAAATTTCAGAATCTGAATTTGTTCAGGAGCATCTCCAGAGATTTAGCTGGCTATGAAGGGTTACTGAAGCTATATGACACAGGCTGACTTCTGTCTGTAGCATTGGTTTTTCTTTCAAAGAACCACATTAAGCCTGCACTATCATAGTTGACTAATATTAAGAGTGGGAAGCCTAAATATGTTAAGAAAGTTTTGATACAGTCTTGAATATTCAAGTCATGACTTGAAAAACCATGGTTTTATCACTGTGCAAAGGAAGTTTCCACTAATGCAGAACATGACTATCTCCATGTGTTCAATAGTAAAAGATCTTTGTGGTGATGATAATAGTGATGATGATGATGATGATATTTGATAGCTAGGATTTATGTAGTTCTTTAAGATTGCAAAGTATGTTATATATATATATTACTTCATTTGATCTTCACAACCCACCTGTGAAGTAGGTGCTTTTCTTATCCCAATTTCACAGAAAAGAAAATTGAGGCATAATGAAGTCAAGTGCCTAGGATCAAACAGCTAGCAGGTAGGTAAGACAGAATTTAAACTCAAATCTTCCTGACACAAAGTTGAATGCTTTATCTACCAGGCTATCTGGCTGCCTCAACTTATAAATTATTAGGGTAAAAAAGAAATTATCTTGTACATTTCCTGCCATCTTGAAGAGGGGGTAGTGAGAGGGGGAAATTTTTTGGAACTCAAAATCTTATAAAAGTAAATGTTGAAAACTAAAAACAAATTTTACAAAAAGGAAAAAAGAAATCATCACTTGTTGGCCAACTTTCTGGCAATGGGATTTTCTGAACACGTAGCCCATTACCCTTTGAGCTTGATAGGACCTATTAGCACTTGTGTGTCCTAAGCTTAGCTTTTATGAAAACTCAACATTACTATTATGTCAAAATGAGAAAGAGAGAAAATAGAGCCTTATTACAGAGACTGATAGTGACATGTTCCACCTGAAGGCAATTGGAGCATGTGGGTTGAAAATAACAATGAGAGGGGCAGCTAGGTGGCACAGTGGATAGAGCACTGGCCCTGAATTCAGGAGGACCTGAGTTCAAATCCGGCCTTAGACATACTAGATGTGTGACCCTGGGCAAGTCACTTAACCCCATTGCCTAGCCAAAAAGAAAAAAAAGAAGAAAATAGCAATGAGAGAAGGCCTTGCATGTACACCTTGGCAGACTTCAAGGATCAGAAAGTAAATGCAGAGCCTTGCCTTCCCCTACCCACCATTGTTCATTGCTTTCTGCATATAGCAGAAGGAAGTCAATGTGTACAACAGGAAGCCTACATATGGCTTTTTGGGGAACCATAACTGTGATTTCTTTAGCAGAGAAATTCCCCAGGAGAAAACACCTTTTGCCAATGTAGATCAGCAATTGTTCTGCAACTTAAGTTACCTAGGGCACTGAAAAGGTAAGTCAATGATTTGCCCACTATCTCACAGCCAATGTTTGTCAGAGGCTAAGCTTGACTTTACATCTTCCTGATTTCAAGGTCTGCTTGAAATCCATTAAACCACACTGACTCTGTTGTAATGAATTTAAACACCTGCCCTTTCACTTCCCTCTCCTGGCTTCCTTCTGGCCTCTGCTTAAATCTCATCTTTTGCAAGAAGCCTTTCTATTTCTCCACCCATAGGAGAAACTTAAGAAATATGTATTAAGTACTGACTCATTGACTAACTGATAAAGGATACTGCAAGGGATCATTCTCCCTTGGAAAGAGGCCATTGAAATAGACTGCTAGAATAGGAAAGAAGCCTACTGTCTGCCAACAAATAGGCCTCAAGTTGGGAAGGTAGACTAGCCTCCAGGTTAAACTGTCACTTGTGGCTCTGGCCTCACTGATGTTCTGTGGAGCTGAAGCTTTGGGATTGCTGGGTATCATCTGGCTGGCCTGATACGGATGCCTTCTCTACTCCCAGCACCAGACAGCAGAGTTCAATGCAAAGAACACTGGATTTGGATCTACAAGATGTGGTTTCACATCTCCTATAGGTTTGGCTCTCCTATTACCTACATGTGTGTTCTCAAAAAAGTCATTTAACATCTCAGCCTCAATTTCTTGATCTTTAAAATGAGATGTTTGCCTAAACTAGTGCTTCTTTTTTTTGGTTTGTTTGTTTTTAGGCAATTGGGGTTAAGTGACTTGCCCAGGGTCACACAGCTAGCAAGTGTCAAGTGTTTGGTCTGAGGTCGCATTTGAACTCAGGTCCTCCTGACTTCAGGGCTGGTGCTCTATCCACTGCACCACCTAGCTTCCCCTAGACTAGGGCTTCTTAATCATGTGTCAGTGGACTTATTTGTAACAATATTTTGATAACTATATTTTAATATAATCTTTATCCTTTATGAGCCTATATATTTTATTTTATGCCTTTAAAATGTTATTCTGAGAAGGATTCCATAGGCTTCACCCACCAAATTGCCGAAATGGTTCATAACACACATGTGAAGGTTAAAAGCTCTCAAATCAGATACTCTTTAAATCTCTTCTAGCTCTGTGATGTTAGAAATCAATGTATCTTTTAATCTGAGAAAATCAGAAATTTTGAAATTAGTAGGTTTCTGTTTCCTAAGCCTCAAGTGTACAATGGGGATAATACATGATAATATATGTAAAGAACTTTGCAAACCTTGGAAGTACTATAGAAACATCACTACTGCTGCTGCTGGTGCTGCTGCTACTATTACCACTACTACCCCTACTGCAGCAGGAGCATAATGCAATGTATAGAAAGCCAACCTCAGAGCGGAGACTTGAGTTAAAAGTCTAGCTTCTAATACTTCCTGATGTACTTCCTGACTGTATAACTTTTGGAATGTCACCCGGTCGAGTCTCTACAACTGTAAACTGCAGAGGTAGGTACCAACTTACTTCTATAGAGTTTCCCCTATTAAGAATTCCCCTTATCATTGAAATACTATACTTATTATGATAAGTATGATATGCGTTATTTATCTCACAGGGCTATTGTGAGAAAAGTCTTATGTAAACTTTGAAGTGGGTATTATTGCTACCACCACCACCACCATAGTCACTGTCTCTGCCACTGCTATCACCACCACCACTGCCCATCCTTCTCTTTTCTTCCTATCAGGTGACCTTCATGAAGTCCCCCAAAGCCAGATGGAGTCCAAGATCATTGATATCTACTTTGTAGTTTCTCTGGATGTGGAATGTGAGTAAACTTTTTGCTTCCAGGGAGGCTCCATTTCCCCACAAGGAGGCTAGCTCCATTAGCATTTAACCCAGTGCTGATTCCATATTTACATTTTAATGTCTCTGATGCTTTATTTCCTTAGCTCACTGTCTATTTTGCTACCCCCAGCCCTTCTTCCAGGCAGAATATATCTTATGTGACATTGCAAAGCAGTTAACATTGATTTTGGTGAATGGTCTACTTTGATTTTTGCTAAGAGGAAATTTTAGTACAAATTCACATATATTGTTTTTTCAACAAATGGAGAAATATGTAGCACGTTCATCATGCTGGGTATGCAGAGAGTGCTATTTTGTAACAAACTGTTTCATCTCTTTTATTTGCTTTCTCTGTCACTGTCAATCCTTCCTTAATACTTCAATCCTTTATGCAGATCCTTTCTGCAGAGAGGAGTTTGGCAGTTGAGTTTGCCTAACTAATGGAGACCATATGCTCTGCAATTACGTACCCCAACAAAATTCTGATCTGTTAGCAAATATTGAAGAAGGCAAGTTGAGAAGCAGAAGAGCCGTGCAAGGGCCCTTTGAAGAGGAGAGGACAGCTGGCCTGGGGAAACTGGCTTTGAGCTAGGGATGGAAAGATTCAGCCTTGGCCTTTGCATTGCTTGACTGGACAGAGCATAGAATCTGAGAAATATTGGCATAGTAGAAGAGTGAGAAGAAAGAAGAAACCATTTTGTTTTCCTCTCAAGGGCAATTCCTTCTCAGTAATCCTTAACTGCTAGATTTGACCATCACTAGATAGGAAGAATGGTCAAACTACCTAACCAGCTTGCTGCTTTATCAGTAACTCCAGAGAGTGTGGCCAGTTCTCTTCAGCCAGTCATAAGCTAGTTCATGTGTAGCATCATTTGCTTTCACCCAGTGTCCTAAAGCCCTGATGATTCTTTCATATAGATTAGGGACTTCTTCATATTTAGTTTATTTTTTATTTATTGATTCAATTGAGATATTTAGGTCTTCCAAAATTTCATTAATGGGGCTGAAAACAGACAGTTTATATATTCATATTGCTTCCCTGAACATTATGCAAGCTCTTTGAGGTACAGGGACAATTTTGTTTTTAATTTAGTAACCCACATGCCTAAGAAGGTATTTTGTAAATGTTTGTTGCTTACCATGTGACATTATTTAATATCCCTTGAAATAGTTCAAATCTTACAGAGTTGTGAGAATAAAATGAGGAAATATATGTAATGTGCTCTGTACACCTTAACACATTATGAAAGTATTAGCTATTATTACTATTATTATAAATACTTGCCTCAAAGAGTCTTCATGAGACTCAAAGAGATACTGTATGTATTGCAAATATTAATGCCTATACAAAAGTTAGTTATCAGTCAAGTACTGTGCTAGATACTAGGAATACAAAGAAAATAAGAGTCCTTGCCTCATTATTAATCAGCCATGACTGATTGATTAATTTTTAATCAGTAGTGACTTAGGGCCCCCTAAGATCCAAATATTCTTCTTCACTCTATTACCCCACACCATCTCTACCCAATACTTGGGTCATTCCTACCACCATGGCTATGCATGATAGCTAGAAATACAATGAACCTAAGCCAAAGACAAGAATTTGACATTGAAACATGGTACCACAACAATGCCTAATGATACTCACTGCTCTTGAGAGGTAACCATTTTGATCATCATTTCTAGGGATTCATGCTTATTAAGGTCAATGACTGACACATCATCACTTTGTTTTAAAATTCCTGGCCATGCATGGGTAATTCCAGGTACATGGACCAACTGACCATCAGAGGGGAAAAAAACCCCACAAAACTCTGCTTTAGAGAAGCAATGTGGTATAATGTATTGCATCTTGGAATTGGATCCACAAAGACTTAGGTTCAAATCTTGTCTTTGACACTTATAAGTCATATAACCTCTCTGAATTTTAATTTCCTTATCTGTTAAAGGAAGATAATAGAGGTTTTATCAGATAGCATATGTAAAGTATTCTGCCTATTTCAAAACACTGTGTCAATGTTATTAGGTATGTACACTGATAGTCACATGGACTAGAAGCAAGTTAATTAGATGAGTGTTCTGAAATCATTGGGAAAAACCTATTATATTTTCCAAGGTGTATGAAAGAAAAGATAAATTATTCTGAGTCTTTCCTGCTTCGTTTCATTGAGGAAGGGCTGATGTCTGCAGTTGAGTCATCAGATGGGCGTGCTAGATTTTAGAGCTGCTCTTACAGCTTTCTTTATAGCATATAATAATGGGAATTCTTACTTTCCTTTCCTCCCAATGTGAAGCCATGTCCATGGCTCCCAAAGTACCAGATGCTGGACAAGAGCTGACCATATCACAGCAATCATTTTTGCCATAGTTACTGGATGGGGTATGTCAATACCCTCAAACTCCTTTATTGCCCCACTCACCATCTTGGAACTTTCTGGACCAAAACACTTCTTCCTGGACATCACTTCTCTTTGTATGTTGGCTTCATTCATTAGAATATCAACTCAGTGAGCACAGGGACTGTATCTACTTGTGGATTTGTATCCACAACATTAGCCCAATACATGGAAGTGCTTAATAAATCCTATTCATTCATTCATTCATTCATTCATTCATTCATTCATTCATTCTTGAGAGCCTTGCTTCCACTCCAGTGTCTGGAGGAAAGTTGAGCTCAAGAGTTTTTCTCACCTAATCAGTATCTTCTAGCCAGAGTTTAGAAGCCCAGGAACTAAATCTTAATGAGTCTCCTCCACCCCCAACTTCCCTCTGTCCCAACCCAAACAAAAAAACAAACAAACAAACTTCCCATAAGGGCTATAGAGAGACTGGAAGCACACCTTGTTTTAGAACACAAATACATAAATTTTAATCTGAGAAAAATACAAAATGAAACCATGTACAAGTTATGTACAAACCCTTTTTACAAGACAATATATTTATCACTGGATATTACAGATGACAACATTGGGGAGATCACTTCAGAACACCAGCATTTGCTCTCTCACACCAACCCTTGTGAAAAAAAATTAAAGGGGGGAGGGGAAGACCCAAAATAGATAAAACAAAAGATTAATGAATGGTTCACACTCTTTTTAAAAAAATTCTTGATGAACTCACAGATTGAACTCTATGTACTGAACAGTTTATGGTGGACTTTGGGGAGGTATCTGCAAGGGGTCTGGGTGGTGGGAAGCAGGCCAGAAGTTTTAAGGGAGGATATGATCATACATCATGGGAACTGGAGATTTTTAATTAGCAGTTTCCAGGCAGATCTCAGTTTATGTTTGAGAGGTTGCAGTAGCTTGTCACATGTGTCGCAAACAATGCCCAGAGGAAAGGAAGAAAGGAAGGAAGGAACGTGAAAAGAGTTGGCTGGGCTGAACTGCCGGGTCTGATTTTATTTCTGAGTCTGAAATGAATTAGAAGACAGGTCCTCAGCAAACCTTTTTGGCAGAGGTCCCTTAACTGATTATATCTTTCTCACATCTGACAATGAAATTCAATATTAGTGAAGTATGGAAGAACTTGGCCTGCCCTGGCCTCTCAGTCTACGTTAGTGCTCTGTGTATATTCTAGCAGGGTCTTCAGACTAGAAGATGCTGGGGGCTTGGCAATGCTCCCCTAATCAGACACAGAGTTTACACTAAGGAGTTTGAGTTCTAACTCTGGACCTAACCACCAAAGCTTCACTGTTCAGAAAGAATGGAAGGAGAGAGGGATTAGTCTACAGTGCAGGCCAGCAATTCACCAAATGAAGTCTTTTATTTAATATACAGTTTGTGATGCAGACCTAGTTTTCATCTGACAAAATAAACTTGCCTTCTTCATGTACAGGAAAGCCAACAATCATTCATAATATTTACTCTTAAGAAATCTACTCAAAGTCAGAAAGCCTTTAAAAGAAACAACATATGATGAATTGAGCAGGTGCTAAATAAACAGCTTTCATCCTGGGCCCCCCTACAAGGTAAGAGGCAGCATACCATTGAAAGTCCACACTCAACATCGAACACATTAAAAAAAACTTAGGATCCACATTAAATTTGACCTTATTATATTCAGGTCAACATTCTAGCCTGCCACAGTTGGGAACATCTTGCCTCTGTCATCCAATGTGGGGGTTTCAGTGAATTGCAAGCTCAATGTGAGTTGCTCATGTAATATGGAAGCCAAGTCAAGTCAAGTCAACAAGTGTTTATTGAGTGATTATCATGTGCTGGGCATTATGCTAAATGAAAAAAGTGAAATTAATCTTGGGTTTCATGAATAAGATCTCAATGATAGGTCCCAATGTACTCTACCCTAGTCAGACAACATCTACAATGTTATATTCAGTTCTGCACACCATATTTTATTAAGGAAATTGGTAAGCTGGAAAGTGTCTGGAAGAAGACAACCAGAGTGGCGAAAGGCCTTAAGATCAGACCAGATGAGAATAAATTAAAGAAAGTGGGGATGTTTAACTTAAAGAAGATTTGTTTGGTGGGGGATGGGAATGGTGCGTGTTAACTGCCTTCAAGCAGCTACAGAACTGGCACATGGAAGACTTATTCTGTTAGGGTCCCCTGGAAAGAACTAGGAGCAGTGGGTGGAAGATGAAAAATAGGGAACTTAGACTTGATTTAAGAAAACACTTCCTGACAATTAGAACAGTACAAAAGTATAATGGCCTGCCTCCAGAGGTAGTGGGCTCCCTCTCACTGAAGGTCTTCAAGCAGAAGCTGGACAGCTGCTAACTTGTTGGGAATGTTGAATATGGGAGACTTGGACAAGTATGGGTTAAACCAGAGATCCCTTATGACTCCGAGATTTTGTGATTCTGCAAGTATGACCTAGGACTTCCATTTGACCTTATTTTACCCATTTACTAAGTATTTCCTAATTCTTTATAAGAGATACCTGCTATTCTAGTGAGGTGACTCTCTCCCTCTGCCCTCTACCCCAATCACTAAATCAAATGGTCTTTTGCCCCTCGTTTTTCTCCACTGTAATGTTTGACACTATTAACTACCCTTCGTGAGAAACTCATTTCTCTTACTTTCTATACAAATTCATTATCGTAGTCATTCTATCTCTTGAGCTATTCCTTCTCATTCTCCTTCACTAGCTTATCTTCCTTTTTCCTGATTTTTCTGCCCCGTATGACTTGTTTCAAGTCCCCAAAGGTCCAGTGTCTGACCCCTGTGCTTCTTTTTGGATATTTTCATTTTCAAAGATTTCATCTACACAAATTGGGTTTCGAGAATCGCTATCAGGGGATTTTTTTTTCAAATCTATAACTCTAGTACAACCCTTTCTCCTAAGTTCCTGGGTCATATCTGAAACTGCCTACTAGGTGTTTCCAGTTGGATGTTAACAATTGAGAGCTGCCAGTATGTATTGCTATTGGTTTTGCCTACTGAAAAACTCCTGTCTTAGAGAGTTTCCTGAACCCCTGAGATGTTAAGGGACTTATCTAGGGTCACATTGCCAGTATAGGTCAGAAGCAGGACTTGAACTCAAGTCTTCTTAACTCTGGAGTCAACTTTGTTTCTGCTGTGCCCCTCTACCTGTTACCTATATTTAAGTCACAGAAATTTTTTAAGCCCTCTAAAATCTCTTAACTACTGTCTCTTCTACAAGTGATAGAGTGGCCTAGTGGAGAGCGCTGACCTTACAGCCCAGAAAACCTACAGTCAGGTCTTATCTCTGACACACCCTGGTTGGCTACGTCGATCTCTTGGGACTCTTAGGAAACTCTCTAAGATTAAAAGTTGCATAAAAAGTGATGACATGAGTTGGGATTTCCTCATCTGAGAGAACACCGGTAGGTCCATTCCCTAACTTCCTCTCCCTTCTACAGAAATAGGTTCTATGAAGTTCTTTTCATCCCTCCAAAGCAAAGGGAGCTCCACTGGCCAATTTTCTCTGGTGGCATGCAAACATATCTCTGTGAAACCTTATTTGAGGATGGGAAGAGAAAGGGGAAAGCAGAAGGGTTGGGGGTGGGACTTATGGAGTGCTTTCCATCAGGCCCAAGATAAATTCTACTCACAGGTAGGCAGGCCCTGATTCAGGAAATCCAGCTACAAATAGTTAAAGTGTTTTTAAAGAGCCACAGTTTGCACCATAATGTTGTTACCACTCAGCAAGCTATAAGTTGCTGACAGGAAAGAAGTTGGGGATGAAAGGAGAATGTGCAACCTACCCTGGTATTTCAGGCATGGGGGAGCATGACAGGTGGTATGGGCCATAACCTGGCTTGTTGGTTTCATACCCTTTTCCTCTCAGTCTTTTGTTTTCTTTTGTTTGTTTCTTCCCTTCTTCCCTTTTCTAAGCATCTTTACCTCTACTAATGGGAAAGTCCAATTGAGGCTTAAGTTTCAAAATGCCATGAGTGAATGGATAATTGGTGACAAAATGCCAATGAGATAAGCTGCAGGAAAGAAGACTGGGAAAGCAGAGGAACTTAGATTGGCTGCCTCCAGATGCTCAGGATGTTTTATGGAAGCACATATCAAGAGGAAGGTACCAATGGGTCCTTGATTTCTGAGCCCCTTCCTATATACTGGGCAGTTAGGGGAAAGTAATGGTATGTCGGCAAGGACACCCTGACCTACGTGGATAGGGAAGAAAACCCTGTGAAACTTAAGAACAGAACACAATTTGACGAATGGCATCCAGAGGAATTTGGCTTTGAACTTTGGCAATTTCTCAAGGTTTAAGAGAAAAGGAAAATTTGCACAAGTGAACCTGACAACTCTGTCTCTGGGTAGGAAATGCAGAGTGTCTCAGCTCTTTAGCATCAGTTTGCTATTGCTTAAGTGATTAGCAAGAAGGACCGCTGGGTATAAGACAAGCACTATATTCCTAATTTGTAGCTACGCAGCCAAAGGATCATATATATGATCAGAGATTTAGAGCTGGAAACATCTCAAAGCCCATTATCAGACAAACCTCTTATTTTACATTTCTCAGTCAGGAAACTGAGGCACAAGGTTTGTAACTGGTCAATCATGGGATGGCAGCCATGCCCACCTCCACCCCACTTTCTTGTTTGAAGTAGCCATAAACAGAGTAGGAGATAGAGCTCTCCTGATCTCTCCTTAACAGGAAAAAAAAATGAGAGAGAGAGAAAGAGAGAGAGAGAGAGAGAGAGAGAGAGAGAGAGAGAGAGAGAGAGATTTCACCATGGATTTTAAGGATTCTGCTACAAAGAAGGTAGCTATTCCCTAAAAAAAATAATGACCCTCAATATAGTCATTTCTTAACCTATATCTCCAATTTAGTAATTTTTCAAGAAATCTTTAAATTGCTCTTGGACCTTTAGAAATCATTGTTTTTTGTTTGTTTGTTTTTGGAGTCAAGCTGTTTGACATATCAACGTTGAAATATCAAGTTTTCCAAAGAAGGGTGATCAGGAAAGAAGAGTGATAACTCTGCCTTACAAACATCCGTTTATTGCATCAAAACTATCAAGCTTAAGTTACTGGGCAATGAGAATGATCTTTCTGACCTTAAACCTTAGCCTGTTAGGTCATAGCAAGGGAGAAGGGAGGTTTCAAAGGAAGACGATGAGACACGAGAAGCAATGATTCCAATAAATGACAGCAAGGAAGAAAGGACCCTCCCACAGCAAGCGTGTGGGCCTGTCATAGTCTGTCTCAAAATCTCACTCTGACCCTAACAAGTTTGCCAAAGATATAGATCCCCCATTCTCTTTCAACTTCTGAGAAATCAGTGGAAGGAAGAGTTGGTACCTGCTGGCTGCTTCTCTGGTCCAAGACCATCCTTTTCTCTCATATTGCCTGAAGGAACTTGGACCACTGAATCCTTGTCCTGTCTCCCTTCTAAGAAAATTTCTGCCTTTAGGCTGTGGCCCAGAGCAATCTAGTAATGAAGGCAAGGTATCATGCTGCAGATTAATCATCTTTCCGTTCTTGTGGACAAATGAGAACTCCAACAACTTGAGAGCTGAGAGGAGATCTGGGCCTCATGTCCCAAACACTTTCCTTTGCTCACTTGTACAACAGAAAGGGCAGGTTCATGTGCCCCTGATATGGAAGGGGAGGGAAGAAGGAATGACCTTTAGCATTTCCATTTTTGGGGGGTGGATGGAAGGAGGTAGGAAAGGAGGAGAAGAGGCTCTGCTGCTATGTGCCTTAAGATAGATGTTATAGCTGAAGATTATACCCTCAGCTTGCCCGTGAAGAGCAAATGGATTCGGCCAAGTTGACGGTAAACACCAGCAACCATAGTGGTGCCAGAGTCAGTCTGTTTGACTGGGGAGGAAGAGCATTCTACAATTCATGGAAGAAGGAATGCTAAATTACAGTAACCTACTAAAGGTATCTCTGATTCAGACAAAACCAGGATGTGGAAGGCTGCCTGCTTTTAAAAGAAATGGTCAGTTATAGCCACTTATTTTTTTTCCCTTCCCCTTTCTTTTCTTTTGATAATCATGAAAATGGGTTAGACCTGGATACAACTGTGGACATTATTTTAGTCTGTGGAATAGGCTCTATAGTGATTATAGGTAATTTTTCCACAATCCAATTGGACATACATGATATTCACAATTTTTTTTATATATATTACTAGTTCTACAGAATGTAAATGACTAGGTAACCACAGTCCGAGAATCACTCCAAGAAAAAGCCTATTAGGTGGCAGGATGGTCACATTTGGACTGTAGCCAGTTGACAAACATTGAAGCTGAGAGAGTTTGGCTTAGGGGTTGTAGTACATAGTGGACATCCATTCTGACGGAGAATCCTATCAGACTCATTGTTATTTTGTTGAGATGAATCACTGCCGCTCTAACGATTCTCTTGGCATTGGATAGCTTTCCAGCAAAGGGAAAGCCCCCAAAGTTTGTGCAATAGATACCATGAGCTATTGGGGTAGTCCTTGCTTATTTTCTCCAGGGTCCCAGTGTTCTGTGTTTGTTTGTGTGTGTTGTTCTTTGTGTTGCTGTTGTTAGTGTGTCTCTGTGTGTGTGTGTTTTTAAAGAACAAACATTCAATAGCTTGTCCATTCCTGCTCCAGAGACCTTGCTTGACTGTATCAAAAATGGATAATTTTAAAGGTGAAAGACTTGCTAAATTGTTTGGAACATTAAATGCTTGGATGGTTGTGCACTACGCATACTGTGGTACAGCTAGGAAACAAAAACATCACAATTATGCCTGATGGTTAGAAAAAGCTGTTGACCACACTTTGAAATTGCTGATATATTTGCTTTCATTGCTGGCAGCTTTCAAAGGCCCCTCCTAAGCTATTCTATTAAATGCATTCATTGCTTTCATTTTTTCTTCTTCTGCATATATTGTCATAGCAATTATGGGCATGATATCCCAGCAACAAATGGAAAACCTAGAAATTATAACACATGGTAAAGTTATCTCCTTGTTAATGGAAATTAGCTGGCTTTCAAACAAGAGTCCATTTAAATGAATGAGTAGGTTAATAATATCCTATTGTGATGTGAAACTATTCAATGGCATTTAAACACACACACACACCAGCTAAAAGCTCTCAAACCTGGCCAAAAAAAAAAAAATGAAAGAAAGAAGAAAAAATGGAGGCACTTCCAAAACTGAACTCATTCACCTAGCAAATTCTCATTGGAAGACCTGTGAGGCCTGGCAGAATGCAGCTGTTAGACAGACAAGCCAATGAGAAGAGCTCCTCAAAGGTCTTGCCCACACTTGCCTTATCTCTGCTACACTCAAAAATGTTCACGAACTCCTAGCACTGAACATCACTTAGGGCCCTACTGGAACGAGAAAGTGCCTGGTGGGTCCAGAGGAGCCTAAGAAAATCTTCACTTTAAATAAATGAATGAAGGCAAAGGAATCCAAATGGAAAGCTACAGCTACAAAAATATGACTTTCCACTTTGAAAATAAATATGTTTCCATTTATTAAGAGCTGGTGTTGATGCTGATCAAAATTTACATCCTGCAAAAATTAAGCAGAAACTAAAGGAACTTATACTTTGTTTTCTTTTTTTCTGGTTTACTAAAATACACATGTACATTGTTGGACCTCTTTTTTTTTTAAAATAATTTGTCTTTCTGAAGTACAATTCATTTGCTGTGGTGACCATCATTCTCCTCAAAGACAGAGAGGGAAAAGAGACAGAGGCTTCTTAAGGAGTCTGGCCACTTACTCATTTTGGCTTTTGGCTTTTTAAAGGGACTTTACTTGACAATGGAGAAAAAGGAAATGAAAAAAATATTTTTTCTAATAAATAAAAATAATTTTAAATGCTAGAGGCTATACATGACTAGTTTTAATATGTTCATTTATAAATGAAATCTTTTTCCCCCAAAGTACATGGAAGCAATATTGAAGGCAGACAAAAGAGAGAGAGATCTGTCTACTTTATTTTTTTTCTCTCATAATTCTTGCTTATCCTAACTTTTCCACCAGTGATTCGGCATGTAAGAGGAAAAAAAGTCACATCACCATTTATGAAGTTTGTCAGGCTTTAAAAAAAATTAGTTCTGGTCTCCTGGGAGTCAACATTCATCTTCAACTTCTCTGATTGGTGGAATCAAGCTGCTTGTAGATTTATATTGGTTGATCTGGTTAGCCATATGGGTGCTCATGGGCTTGATTTGAATGTTTCTGGGATAGGCATTATCCGATTCATCTGTAAACCATTTCTTTTCTGCTAAAGGGCAAAACGGGTAGAGAAAGAAGGAGGGAAAATGAGAAGTTTAATTAGTCCTGTGGCAAAGCAGTCAGAAAGTTCATTAAAAAAAAAAGGCAATCGATAGAGTTTGATGCTGAATAATTACTAAGAAGTACAGAGCTCAGGATAAAGAACCCTGGAACCTTAAACACATCTGTGATGAGACTGCAGCCAATAGTTAGAGAAAAGTGGTAATGCAGTCTTAGGAAACCTGGTATGTTGGCCAACTGGATTGAGGGTGAAATCTCTAGGAATTTCCTCTGGAGTTTGAAGGCTTAGGAGGTTCTGGTAGGGCCGAGCTGGATATGGAATGTAGGTTATTACTGAATATATCCAGCCCTGAAGAATGGGCTGTGAGCTCATGGATTTGAGGGGAGTGTTGACAGAAAAGAGCCATGCATCATTGAGTAATCTAGAGGCCTTGTTCTCAGGCATTCTATGTATTCTCTTGCCTTCACATTCATATTGAATGCTTAACATTATGTCTGCCCAGGGCCACTACTTTGTGTTATCCATGGTCAAGTTTTTTTGTTCTGTTTTGTTTTGTTTTGTATTATTAGGAAATGCATTGTTTTTGCTGAATGTCTGTGCTGACCAGAGGTAGAAATTGAGATAGTGGACAATGTTACCAGAGCAAGATAACATTGAAATAGCTTGTAAGGCAGTAAAATTGAAGTAAACAAATTCCTAGTGGAGATGGCTCCAGAGATGCAAGCGAGAAAAAAATGTTAACAACTCAATATGAATCATGGCTTTTGAAAAGAGTTCAAAGGATCAGGTGATTTGGAGAGTTAGGTAAGAATGCCATAAAACTAAAACCCTTCTGGCAACACGACCATGTTCTTCAGTGAATTCAGCCCAAATCCCTACCTTAATTTAAAAAAAAAAATTTATTCATTTACTTTTGTTTGTTTGTTTGTTTGTTTGTTTATATTTAGCACAGATTGGCCAGACAGAGCCACAACTAGGTCAGGCCAGTGGGACTTTGCCACAGGGAGTCAAATATGGAGGGCAATGAAAGCACATGCAGTACTTCAGAAGCTAGAAATAACAGAGCAACTAAAATAGAAAACTACCCAAACAAGGGATCTGGGGTGAACTCCTTCCCCTCTTACTCCACCCTCCACCCCCAAAGTGAAGGCATGCTTCATGCCGCTCATCCCAGGCATAATTTATGGCTCTACTTTGTGGTACTTGCTCCAGGTGCAAAAATTCCTAGTTACGCCTCTATATCCGGGGGATGAACTTTATGTATAGATGTGAAAATGATGGAGAAATAGCTTTTGGTGTGGGGACTGTATGCCTTGTTTCAGTATTTAATCCCTCATTATCTAATGAGATAGTATTTGTAAAGGCCTTAGCACAATAGGAATTTTTCATATAGGAATATAGGAATTTTCTCTGGAGCTTAGTATGTGCTTAATAAATCCTTTCTTCCTTCCTTCCTTCCCTCCTTCCTTCCCTCCTTCCCTCCTTCCCTCCTTCCTTCCTTCCTTCTTTTCTTCCCTCCCTCCCTCCTTCCTTTCTTCTTCCCTCCCTTTCCTCCTTCCTCCCTCCTTTCCATCCTTCATTCTCTCTTTCCTTCTTTCCTTCTGCCAACAAGAGCAAAGGATCCTAGAATCAGAACTAGACCTTAGAGGCCGTTAAATCCAACTCCCTCAATATATGATGAGGAAACTGAAACATAATAAGATTAAGTGATTGGTTTAAAAAAAAACTATTCTTTGTACCGAGATGGGTTTACACCCATCATGCCATATTCCTCTGGCTTAAAAATCTACCTTTAGAAAAGTAACAGCCTTCCAAATCTTCATCTATATCCCCTGGGACATTTCCTTTAAAAGTAAATTATTAGAATGATTTGTTGGCTCTAATATCTCACTTGGTTTGTTAGTGTGTGTGTGTGTGTGTGTGTGTGTGTGTTTAATTACAAACTAAACACTAAAATTCAATCCTAAAATATTTTGAAACAGGAGACCCCAACACAGCAATGCTTTTCTACTAGTGGTGAAGTAGTTGGAGCCCTCCAACACACCTTGGCTGAAGGTAGGGATGATTTGGTCAAAGCCACACTCATTTTTGTTCAGCCCCCTTGGGCCCCCTCAAGTCGACTTGCCCCTCTGCTTTCAATCTCTCTCCTCCTGCACCCCACCGCCACCCCACTCTCCTGCTCTGGCTCTCTCACCTATTATAATTAAGTTCACTTTGATGTGAACAGATTGGAAGATCGGAATTCATAATGTTACATCCTGCACAGTGAAACTAACTGATTAAGTGCTTTAAATTATTCTCCCTGACAGAATGATAAAGTTACAATCTGTTCTGAGATGATCTACAGCTTGCCAGACTCCTACAGCTTCTTTCTACATTCATTTATCTTTTTGTCAAGCGGAGGGTTGTTTTTTTTTTTAAAGCTTCAATTCCATAGATCTTTTAAAGTCATCAGCACATCTGAATTATTAATGAGGCTTTGGAGGCAAAGCTCCTGATGGGCTGGTTAAAAAAGGCTGTATAAAAATCTGGGACTGTGTACACATCAAAATAATTTCAGCTCCATTTAAAAAACCATTTAGTTCAAGTGTGACATAGATGAACCATTATGCATTTGTGGAAACCAATTTTTTTGTGATCTACGATTAAGCTAACCTTTCAGAGAGGTGTAAAGTGCGATGGTTATCATGTTTTAAAAGCATTGCTGGATCACCTAAACAATTTCAAACTAAGACTTTTCAAATGGCTTGTGCATATGATGGTTTTGAAGGGAGGTACGCACCCGGGCTGTGTTAACCCAGCTTGGACTAGCTTTGATTTGCACCCCACTGGGACTGAGCTCATTTTGCTGAGAGTATTTAGTACAAGGTTGGGTATTTCCAGGCTGGAGGTGAGAAGGAACTCTGCTGATGTAAACCATTAGGTCTTTTTTGGCAAAGGGCCTGAGACAGCTGCAATTTGCTGAAATTTTTATAACTGTTAACGGAGAATAATTGTTCAAAATTTAGTCTTTACAGTTCAATTCACATTGGCATTTTGACCTTTCATGGCACAGAGAATATCAATTTCCTTCTGCCTTCCATAATCAAGGTAGAGTGCCCTTGCCCATTCTCATTTCTTTTTCTCTGTTTCAATTTCTTCTCATTCCCATCAAAGCCCCAAACCCCAACTATGCTGAGGCTATCCAAGTTTCCCCCAAAGTCAAGGTCAGGTTTGTACCTTTCCTGGCAGTTACAGAAGAGTCTCTCCTTACTGAGCGATGCCAGCTCATCCATTAAAGCTATCTGGATAAACCACACACCCGGTTAGAACCTTTGTGGGCATGAAACGGGTAAGAAGTGCAAATATCTAGGTAGATAGATTGGATGTTCAATTTAATTTAATTAATACGTAAGACTGTAAATGGAAATTATGCAAAAATTTAGATCTTAAATTGGTATAAAACAAGGGGACACACATCAGCTATTTCCATTGTTGCTGACGCCATTCCAACCCCAATGCACCATGGCTAAAGCTGGGCCAATTTTGTAAATATTGCCCCTGCCTGTACTTTAGGATGGATGTATCCATTTACAATATATTATATTCCTTGAGTTGTTTCTATTGCAAACTCCCTGATCATTTTGCTGAAGTGGCTGATGGCAAATTTCAGCGATAAAAATACTATCTTTCTCTCCATGGAAGTTATTTCAAGTGGAGCAGAGTCATGAGGGAGAAGTAAATTTGGTCTATTAGTTCTTTTCCACAGATGAAGTCACAGAGGCAGTGGGGTGGCAGAAGAACTGCCTCTGGGGATAGAATGCAAAGAAGGCATTGCCACTTGTTTGGCATTCCTCGTGACTCCAAAGTAGAGTCTCAAGACTCTTTGGGCACTCACACCATGTATCACTGACCAAAAACACTGACTGGTATGGTGTCTCAGGGAGGTGTTTACACTGGCTTGTCAGGGTTAAAAAAAAAAACAATTCTGGTGAGCTCCTGGCCATCGAGTCATAGAACCATGGAGCTGGAAGGAACACTAGAGATCCTTGACTCCCATTTTTCAGATGAGAAGATTGTGACCCAGAAAAGTGGAGTGACTTGTTTGAGGTCACAGGGGCATCTCCAGAGGCAGAGCTGCGATGCCTCAAACCTGATTCCCAGTCTCTGATTTGCAGATTCCCAGATCTGCTTTCTACTAAAGCGAAGACGACATAAACACAATCATTTGTTTTCCACTGTTCATTATGACAGGTTTAGCATTATAGGATTTTGTGAATCATCCCTTATCAAAGGTGATCCATGTTTTATCACTACTAGTATATTCACATAAGAGCATGGTGATAAAGTTTCTTCAGGCTTCTTGAGGTGAGAAATGATCCACTGATAGAATCTACTGTTTTTTATGAGATATCTACGTGGGAAAAGAAGGAAGTCCTGGACTCTCATGTTTCCACTCTGACAGTTTTCTCCAGGTACCCATTCTTGGTGTGTTCTTACCACCACATCAATATAAGAAAGATTATAGTATTTGAGAGAAGCCACTGTGGGCCAACGTGCCATTCCATACCCTCCCTATACCAATGGAATTAACAGGGATGAAAGAAGGTAGCTCCAAGGGTTCCAGTTACTGATTTAAAAATAAAAAAAAAAAACGAAAGAGGACAGACCCTGGCAGACATCTGGATGAGGCATCTTCGAAGGCCAACCATTCTGGTTCTTATATAGGAACAATGAGGAGGATAAAGGAAAAAAGCTAACCCAGACCACCAAGAAGGCAATTCTGGATAAGGAAGCGCTTTGGGAGATGGGAGTGAGAGGTAAGAGTGGTTTCATTTGCTAAGCTGGACTCAAGGACCTAAGGACTCAACAAACAAGGATTTAGTTTTTTGAGTAGGCCTGAGTACTCTTGGCATGGCAGAGGGAAGACAAGAGAATTATTGGTATAAAAGACTAAAAAAAGGAGTTTGCCAAAGTAGACTTCAACAAATTTTTGTACTCTGCATTGAAAATCCCCCTGGTTTCATTATCTACATAGCTGAAAGCTATGTAGCCTTCCTGGGGTAGGGGCTAATTCGAGGGATCAGAGTACTGGACAGAGTTGAGAGCTCCTACTAGAAAAGGAAACAGGAGGAGATCTTGGGAAAACAGGGCTCATGACCCTTACACTATCCTCTGTGCCTCTGAATTTGAGGTTTCTCTCCCATGAAGAGCCCAACTCCAGGAGGATGAGAGGTCATTGGCACAAAGAAGACATCACTTTGTCTCCCACTATCATTTTGCTGCCTTTGTGTGCCTTTCTCTGACACAAGATCCCAATGCAATGAACATATATTTAGCATCTATTATGCAAGACACTATGCTAGGTGCCGAAGATACAAGGATGAAAAATACCATGCTCTCAGAGGGCTTACGATCTAATGCTGGGGGTAGAGAGGAGGGAGTTCACAGAGGCAGAGCATATGACATGTGTACAAATACCTAGGTAGAATGTGATAAGGGCAAAGAGTTTGTCTGAAACAAAGCTTTCTGGGAAAATTCAACATGTTTACAATAGGAAATGTGGATCCCTAGATCTCTTTCATTCCTTTGTTGTTTGTGCTTCTCCTTGAAGAGGACCATGACATGAAGAAGGTGATAAAATGATTTGCAAGTGAATTGGATTTGAGTGAGGGAGGGCTGTGCAAAGTTACCAGCCTCACTGGCTCCTCTGGAGCCATTGGGGTCCAGTGGCAAGATTCAAATCAAGATGACTGGAGATGGCCCCAGTTGCAGTGGCCTTTTTAAGTTAAGATCTTTCCCAGGTCTCAATTTGACTGAGGCAATGCCCATTCAGAGATTAAGGATAGGTAAGAAAAGAGGCAAAGAATGGACTCTTTTAACTAATTAAAAACAAAACAAAACAAAACAAAACAAACAAAAAATGAAATCTATCTGGGAGAGGAAGCCCCTCAGTGTTTCTGGCCAAAACAGAAACAATTGCTATTTATACTGCCTCTGAACCATCATAGCCCAAACAATGACCAAGTAAGGCTTGGACTGGGACCTATTGTTGGCCAATCAATGACAGCCAGAGTAGATTGGGTTTAACATATGGTCCTTAAAAAAATAAAGCTACCCTGCAAACCCCAAGATATCTTGCTAGGTTTCAGTGATCAAAATTTATAATCATTTGGGCAGAACCCTCAGGTAAGGGTATGATTCCATGTGTGGACAGAGGGCAAGGAGGGAAGGAGAGGAGGAAGGGAAGGAAGGAGGCAGTAAAAGAGGGAAGGAGGGAGGCAAAGAGGGAAGGAGGGAGGGAAAGAGTGGAGGGAGGGAAGGAAGAAAGGAGGAAGAGAAGGGAAAGGAAGGAAGAAAGGAAGGAAGAAGGAAAGAGGAGGAAAGGAAGGAAGAAGGAAGGAAGGAAAAAAGGGAAGAGGAGGAAAGGAAAGAAGGAGGAAGGAAGGAAGGAAAAAGGGAAGGGAAGGAAGGAGGAAAAGAGGGAGGGAGAAAGGAGGAAGGAGGAAAGGAGGGAGGCAAGGAAGAAAGGAGGAAGGGAAGGAAAGAAGAAAGGATGAAAGGAGGCAGGGAATGAGGGAAGGAGGGAGAAAGGAAAGGAGAGAGGGAAGGAAGAAAAGAGGAAGGGAAGGGAAGGAAGGAAGGAAGGAAAGAAGGAAGGAAGGGAGGAAGGAAGGAAAGAAGGAAGGAAGGAAAGAAGGAAGGAAGGAAGGAAGGAAAGAAGGAAGGAACGAAGGAGCAGGTTGGATTGCCCAACTGGAACTGGCCGGTTGGGTCCCTAGTGGGGCAGCTACTACTTACTACTCACAGATCATTGTTTGTCCTTCATTCTTGAAGAGGACCATGACATCAGGAAGGTGATGTCATGACTTGCAAGTGAATTGGATTTGAGTGAGGGAGAGGGAGAGCCTAACTCTCTCCTCTGGAGCCATCTGGGTCCAGTGATATAGGTCAGGAAGAGTCCTGATCTATATCAGGCTGAGTCCCCAGGCTGACTTGGCCAAATCTGAACTCCCATTGTTTCTGAGTATCCATCTAGAAGTCAGAGGACCAGTTCTGTGGTAGAGGTAATTGGATCTGTTTGCTAGTTCTGCAGGTTCTGACAGCACTGTCCAATTAAGTCTTTTCACAGTAACTCCTCTCAAGAGAACAGAAAAAGGGGGAGGGAAAAAAAGATGCAGCAAAGGCATTTGGAGTAATTGGACCTGTTTTTCCCATACCACAAGCTGAAGCCTAGAGATAAAATATTTTAAAGGAAAGATTTCCTTTGGGTAGAAACAACAATTGAGAATAACAGAGGGATAACAATGAGCTCCTGCCTTTTAAAGGCAAAACCCAGTTGTTGAAAACCTTGTTCTCCTTACATGAAGTGTCTCGAGTTTTTTGTCATCTTCTCCAGCCTCCTCTCTTCACTGTGATTGCCTACCAAGCCCTCCTCTTCAATAGAGCAGGGAATCAGTTTGCACAGAAGTTAAACTATTTTCATGATCCGGAACTTTTTGATTTCTTCCAGGGCAATTTTTCAATGTGAAGAACATTTTATTTGAAGGGAGGAAAGGCTTAAGCCATGATTAGGTGGACAATACAGCCTGCCTTGCATATTTGTAGCATCAACATTGTGTCCTTCCGCCATTTCTTCTCCTTAGGGGCTCGAATCAGAGCTGCATGGTGCATAGATTTTTGCTTGCGTTTTTGGGGGGCATCGTTGTAGACTCCAGTGAATTTTCCACAGACAGAATGCAGGAACCCTTCCTTGTGACCCACTCCACAAAGAAATCTGAGTTAAGAGCCACTTTTTTTTTTACTTTGAGAAAGAAGTGAGTGGCTATATAATTGGCTGAGACATTGGCTTTCACTATTACTTGTCTTAGGAAAAGCCTGTAGTTTTTGTCCCGTCATTTCTCCTTCTGGAGTGATATTGTTAGAGAAATGTGACAGGCTGCTAGAATTGTCTGCAGGAGAACACAGACACCTTTTCTCTCCTCTTACTGCTGCAGAGCTGCAAAAGGTTCCCCCTACACACCTAGTCTCCTTCCAGACTCAGCTCATCACTGTCTTAGGTGAGGCCTTGCCTGATCACTTCCCTCCAGGAGCCCTTATCTTACTCCTTCAAATAAGCTTCTACTCCACCTATTTTACGTGTCTGTTGCTTCTCCTAGTAGAACATAAGATGCTTGAGGGCAGGAACTCTTTCACTTTTGTCTCAGTGCTTGGCACATAGCAGGTGCTTAATAAATGCTTGTCAATTAACTAATCTGTACCTAAGGTAGTCCCCTTCCTCTTCTGAAAAAGCACAGTTCATCTATCCCTCCCTCATTTTAGAATCCATACACCAGGGTAGAAGATGGCGCTATCAACAGTGTCAGCTGAGGGACTGATGGAGTATGAGGGACTAATGAAAGTAAATCTAATGGGCTAATTTTAAATAGCAATTATCATTATACTTATTAGTGACATTTGAACTTTCAGGGTCATAAATCTTTGTTTATCCTTTTATTTTATTTTTTTTGGAGAATCCTCTGCTTTTGCACAAACATTGGTTTTTGTTTTGGTTTTTGTTTTTTGAGCTAAGACAGGCTCTTCTTACACACCTAGTTTGGCCACTGGGGAATATAAGTAATCCCCAAATCTTATCTCAGACAAGAGTTTTGACTTCATCCCCATCACTAAAAAACTAATGATTTAATCAAGTCCTTAGCATTTTAGGATAAACAGGATTTTGTACCTTGTACCCATCAAATCATTTGATGGCCTCTTTTCAAAGCCAAAGCAAATAGGACTGAATGAGTGGAAAATATCTTCTATCTTAGACTAGAGGAAGTGATTAAGTGAGTTTCTAGTATGTTTCCCTCGGAAAAGTACTGTTTTCTTTCAAAATAACTTTGAAGCTCTTTGCTTCCCATATCCTTACTTGGTTTGTTTGTTCGTTTGTTTGTATGTTTGTTTTTGTTTCTGTTGTTGTTTTGTTTTGTTTTTGAAATGAGTATGAGAAAGTACCAGGCACCCCTGAGTAGTCAGATATACTCCTGAAAGAGGAATGTACAACTTCTACCAGAGGGAGGAGAGCAAAGACTGGTGGGGAGGACATTCCTGGCTCTTGGAAGGCATACTTTGCTGTGATTATCTCACTGGTTGAGTAGGGCTCCTCAGTAAACAAAATAGTGCTTAATTTATGTTTGTTGAATTGAATTTCCTTCCATCAGCAACACTGAACACACCATTATACAAATAGAGTCAACTCTCAATTATCTGAGTTAATGGAGAACAGGGTTAGCTCACAGGTTTAATGAAATGTACAGATAATCCCCAAATCCCGTCTCGGAGGAGAGTTCTCACTTCATCCCCATCAAACCAGATTAGAGTCACTAACAAGGAGATACATTGTTGTTGTTGTTGTTTTGAAATTGAATTAATTCGCCCTTTGTGTGCACCCAGCCTCTGATCAGCATTCACTGTGGACAGCTTGGCACATTGAAAAGGCAGGAGAGAGGTGTATATTTAATGCCCAAACCAAATAACCAGTGTCTAAATAATTGAGAGTGGACCAAAGTCTTATCGTCTAGTCAAATCACTTCTAAATCCAGGGCATAGCAAACTAACACACGTGTGAACATTCCTTTTGGTCATTCAAAATTGTTCCTCCTGCTTCCAAATAGTATTTTAAAAAAAAAAGGAAGAAAAAGTTAACAGAAAAGCAAGTTTGCCAGATGGAAAAGCTGCACATGTTTTCCAAAAAAAGGTTTATCAACTGGCATCATGACTCGATTCGGTAGCTGTTGCCAAGATAAACAGAGAGATGTTCAAAGATGTGGACAGACTGATGATGGAGAGGATGGGATGGTGGGGAGAGGACTGAATGAAGCCAGGTCTCAGGAGAGGGAAATGACTTTGGACTTTGAGCAAGGTACCAAGGAGGGACAGTGAGGACACGTGCAGATTCAAGGTGAACTGGAGGGAGGTGAATCATCAGAGGAAAATACAGAAACCCAAGACCAACGACCAAAACATCCGGGGGAGGGAATGGAGAAGGAGAAGGGGGGTGAAGGAGGAATCCAGCAGAGCAGCAGTGCAGCCTCATTGCTCTTGGCCACTTGGGACATGGGGACAAGGAAAGGGACAGAGGAAGGTGAGGGGAGGGGAGGAAGCAAAGAGAAATAAAACCACAAAAAATAACAATAAAATAAACAAAGCCATAACAGAATAAAGTTTGTAACTCCTTTTTTTTTTGTTTGTTGTTTGTTGTTGTTTTTTTTTTTAATTTCACAAGTTTTCACAAGGACAGCGTTATAGAAGAAAACCCACAGCAGAGGCTAGGGCATGCAGAACCATTAATTATCATACCTTGGCCCATTCTATTCATCCTTGTTGCACTTTAGAGAGAGAAGTAAGCTCTGTAAGTTTTACAATGCTTTTAAACTGTCATATTTCCTGTTGACAACTTTAACTGGCACATCCTTGTAGTTATAAATGTTCTGAGGGCATAACTTTATAACCTCCTTTGCAAAGGATGCATGAAAAAAATTTTCATGATCCAGAACTAGTGTATATAGAGTTATACATAGTTACAGATAATATTATATCTATATATCTATATATCTATATATATTTGAATGAAAATAATTGGAGAATACCTTCCACTCACAGGGTTTCTAGTCCATCTTAATACACATACATGTAGTATATATATATGTATATATATACACATATACATACATATATATACATATATATGCACACACACACACACACACACACACACACACACACATAAACATATATATATATCCCCTATTCCCTGGTGCTGGTATAGTTCTAGGGAGGTGCCTGCCGGCAAAGCCTCACTGAGTTTGTCCATTCACACAGCAAGCAAATCTCCAAAAAATATATACATATATCATGCTTGGGAAAGTAGGGGATCAAAAACTGTACTCTGAAATATGAATCATAAACCTCTTCCAAGCTGGTACAGCTATGACTTTTACTTATCCCCACCCTCAAGTTCCCCAACCCCACCCCTACTCCCCAGCCCCAGCTAAGAGAATTGGGGGAAAAATCCCCAAACAAACTAAAACATGCTTTCCTAATCACCCCACCAGACTCTTCCCACTAGCTATCCAATCTCAAAAGATTCCAGAGCTTGGCTGTAGTGGGAAAGGCTAATTTTTAGGAAGCATTTCTGTGACTAGTTGTGAATAGTCTGGCCAAAGACCACTGAATTTTGCATTTTGGGGTAGGGGAGAAGGCAGTTTACAGGTCCTTTAACTAACTGCTATAAAAAAGGGGATGCACCACAAGTTTTTGGCCCATTGTGCTCCTCCTTGACTAGGTCCGTAGGTGCCAGGTTTTTGGGTTTTGGTTTTTTTCTCTTCCTTTTCACTTGGCTAATGAGAGTCTTTCTGGATGAGCCAAGGCATGAAGAGGATTTGTGCTCCTTTAAAAAGACTCCTAGGCCAGGACTTTTTAACCCCTTCAATTCCCCTGGACAACTGGGGACAATGCTACCAGAAGCCATGACTTCTCAAGGGCATTGGCTGCCTTTGCCTTTGTTTTTTTTTGTGGGCTCTGCCTCAATCCCACTTTCTGATTTACTTTTGCACGCTGCGACCTAGAAAAATATTATCTGTTTCTTGTTTTATCTTCCTTGGCTGTCTCATTGTATCAGACCCACACAGTGCCAGGGATCAGGGCCTACACAAATCAACCAAGTTGGGGGAGGGGGGCAGGGCGGAGGGTGAAGATCCCCTGAGGATATGTGGAAAAATACTTGCTCTTTTCTGAGCGTTATTTATTCTGTACATAAGGTGAGTGATTCACCTTTGAAAAGATGTAAAAGTCCCAGGAAGGCAGTTTTTAATGACTTACATCTGATATTTATGATACATATGGCTTTTCATCCCAAATGTCAAAAGGAAAAGGAAAAAAAGAAACAGTTTTCTATGTGGCAGCACACAGAGACAGACTAACAATTCAATATGTAATTAGACCCTTTTTACTTAAATTAAATTACTAGAGTTTGCTGTCTCCATGAATGGAATACTGTTATTGTTTCTTTAAAAAAAAAAGTGGAACACAAATGTTTTCCAAAAGAAGAAGATCATGAAACAGAAAGGTCTTCAAAGACGAATCCCTGACATTAGTTTGCTGGACATAGGTGCTTAATAAAAATCCAAGCAAACAGGGTAGGCCTGTCAAATGCTTCACACTGTTATAGTTGGGAGAGTGGAGACAATCACTAGCTTTTTTTTTTCTTTTTGTTTGCTTCTTTCAAATAAATGTACAAATTTCTTGTGAGTATTTAAAAAGAATACCCCCAAAGCACCCTGATGCATCAGCATTTCTGCATTCTAGAACTTTCTGGGTATAGCTCTGCTTTTGCTAAGGAGTGTTCACACTGAATAGCCTCTCTCCACTAATCTCTAAAATCATTTCTGCAGTTGAGTTATTTATGTTTTTAGCATGCCTATGATTTTTTTTTTCCCCTAGACTCATAAATAACTTTTGGTCCGTCTGTCTGCTTAGTTGCTGTTGTGCTTAAGGGTTTTATGGTGGTAAAATAAAAATGACAGTCACATGCACACTATCATACATATGCAAAATATGTGTATAAAAAGGGGGAGAGAACTGGAAGGGGGAGGACAAGGGAAGTTACTGTTGGGAACACCAACTGGGGAATGAGTGGCAGATACAGTTTCACACATGGTGGGAGTGGGTATACATATTAAAGTCTTTCCTCCTGCACATACTTCTGTTTGTCCCGAGAGTCCCTGGACTTGGGGCGGTTCTGCCGATTTGCCGTGGAGGGGATGGAGTGAACAGAGGAACTTTTCTTGCTGGAGGACTGGGAGGAGTGAGAAGAGTGAGAGAGGCTGGCCCTGGACTGTCCAGCATTGTGGTCAAACTGCATCAGACAGAAGATCAGGTCAGTGGGCACCAGCTCAAACTCATACGGAGGGTTGGTGATGACGTATCTGGAAAAGAAACGAGAAAGGGGGCTTCAAGGACACAAGAATCACAGGGAGTGTTTGACCCTCTTCTCTTTACCTAGTCAGAGACGACTTACCTCCTCCAACCCTTCAGAGGTCTCCTCTAAGATGACTTTCCATCTACTTTATAGTTATCTCTATGTACTGATGTTTCCCCAGTAGAATGTAAGCTCCTTGGGGGCAGAGACTGTTTTTTTTTTAATTACCAGTTCTAGACACATTGCCTGGAAGTTATTGTTATTGTTGTTGTTTTAATCTTTTAATTAATGGCTTCAAGAGACCATCCCATCTAGTCCCTTGCCGTCATGAAAGCTAATTTTCTAACCCTTTGAAATTGTGATTGTTCTAAACAGACTCCTTCTTAACTTTCAGATATTGGGTTCATGCATAGAGCCATATGTGGAATATGGGAAAATGACCTGTTACTTGTATGGTCTGCTCTGATTCGTACCCTTCTGGTTCAACCAACTCTTGTTTCTTAAGCCCAATCCCAGGCTATTTCTTTGGGCCTTTTAGGTTCTTTTTCCTGTAGTTAATTATACAAAACCCATTTTTCTGTGCCTGCCCTGTGTTCTTACAATTCCACAAGAAGAAAAACCTTAGCTTAATTCTGATTGAGGAAGGTATTTGCCATTTGAAAGTCAGGTGGCCTGGACTATATCTTTTATTCACAGATCTACCACAAAATCCCCAGATAGCCCTGGTTCCTCACTACTGAACATATGACAAAGGATACATTTCTGTCAACATTATAATCAGACTCTTAAACTAAACCTCATTGGGAATTCTCAGTGGTCAAGGAGTATAACACATAAACTTATCCCCTGACTATCTTTTGGTATAATGGAAAGAATTTGGAGGTCAGATGACCTGATCTTGGAATCTCACCTTTGCCAATTAGTACCTATGTGACTTTGGGCAAATGACTTAACCTTTTTGGCCTCAGTTTTCTCCTCCTGCATAAAATGAAGAAGTCAGATTAGAGGAACTTTAAATTTCCTCCCAGCACTAAATCTACTATCCTGTGATCTTTTAATATAGTAGAAAAGACACTATACAATGCCAAATATCCAAATAACTGAATTTTTCAGATTTTTTTAAAGTACATATGGGCTGGCTCTCTGGGAAGGGAAAAAGGGAGAGATACAAGAGGAAATTAAGCTATGTAAAAGCAAAAGATACACATAAAAATGTATTTAATAAGCAGGTGCTTGGTCTATAAATACATGAAATGCATGAATATTTGGGGTTATGCAAACACAGCCAGCCATAGCTGGTGAGATCTAGGGTACATTTTTATAGATATGTACGTGTACCAATATTTCCTATTATGGCTCACAGGATGTGATAAGCATTCTCTGTGATGCTTTTTCCTTATTCCAATACCTCAATCTCAGATAATTATCTAAAAGAGAGTCTTTTCATGAACCACCACTGATTTGGTTTGGGGTGGGGGGGGGCAGGAAGGGCATTGGATCTCTTGAGAGGAGAACCATTTTTCCACTGTAGACATGAGCTTCGCCTGTGGCTCTCTCCCTATGCCATTTGAGTGTGCACCTACTGCTCCATGCCTGGGAACAGCAGCAGAAAGCACTCACCGTTTGGTGCATTGGCTTGGTGTGCTGAGATGGGCATCTCTCAGCCGGTAAATTCCAAAGCAGAGCATATTGTAGGTCTTTAGGGCTTTACAGAATAGATCACCATAACAACCACCATCCTAGGAGACAACACATGAAAAAAAAAATATATATATATACATATACACACATATATATGTATACACATATATGTTGTATATCTCTACATATACATATATAATTTTTATTAGTCTGAGAATAGAGATTAAGGAGGAAAGAAATCTGCATTAAAGAATCCTTTTAGGGGTGAGGGTATGACCCTTCAGATGGAGTGTCTGTGCCAATGGGACAACCACAAAGCAGTCACCTGGTTAACAGTTTGTATGAGGTTGTGACAATCTCCTGGAATAGGCAGTGATGGACACAAGCTGGGGTGTTCCCCAGAAATTTCACCAGAATAGGCCTGGCCAAACTTGGGAGAAGAGTAAGTGAGTCTGATTTTAATTGGAAGCAGAAAGCTTTGGGGACTGAGAGCTTTCACTCAGGAGAAGAAGAGAAAAATGGTCTCTTTGAAAGAATGATTAAACTTTGCTCTGGCTCTCAAGGACCCACTGTGCTGTGCTTTGCTTGATTTGATGGTGTTGTCAAAACTTGCCCTAGTGATAATTAAAACCCCAGTAAGGAGAAGAGATGCCACCAGGCATGAGGGTGACACTCACTTGCAGGTAAGGACTGTGTGAAAAGCACAATTTGCAGACCTCGGTGATGGCAGGGAGAGGGTGGGAGGGAGCATGTTTCCCAAGAGCCACGGTCTGAATTCTGAATTACTGGCAATCACAGCTCTGATCATTTCACAATTGCCTTCCACCTGACTGGGACAGTAAACACAACCATCACTGGCCAACATGGGACATGAAAGCAAATCCAATTGTTAGGAAACTGAATTGTGAATTCAGTGGATCTAGGAAGTTAGAAGACCTCCCACAGTTGGTGTTAATCCAGTGGTTTAACTAGGGAAAAATGTATGCCTGGCAAACACCGTATTTTATCCTGCTACTACCGTCAGCATATGGAATCACATAAGAGAAATGGCTGGTGGCACCAGACTTTTGTTTGAGATAGCAAGACACAGCAGAAAGAGAGAATGTTGGAATGGAACTCTGAAGGCCTGCCTCTGTGTCCTGGTTCCTCCATTCACTAGTCTGGGGACACTGAGCAGAACTGTTTATCTTTAAGACTTAGGTTCCTCATTTTTAAATGAGGGCTAAGAATATTTATGATCCCTTTCTGGGAAAAAATTTATTAGATGAATCAACTGAGATAATGTATGAAAAGAGCTTGGTAACTGCTAGTGCAAAAAGGGCCAAATCTTACCTCTTCCAAGGCCCATGTCACCTTGGGCAAAGTCATTTGCCCTTTATTGGCCCAGTTTTCTCATTTGTAGTCTAGATGGCCTCGATGGTCCCTTACAATTCCAGATCTGTGGTCTTATACTCCTATGGGCTTTATAAATGCCATTCACTTACTTCAGCTGACATGTCTAGACTGGCACCTGGGACTTCTGCATAGATGCCTTGGTCTTTGTCAACACTGACCCAAGATATTTCCTGGTCAGGGGAAAGGTAGCTGAGGCCAGCTAAGAGGCAGGAGATGAATAATAGAAGCATTTAGTGGAATTTCCAGGAGAAGTTCCAATCATGAACTATCTATTCCATAGAAAAAAGTCCTGAATAGGTCATTGACCAGGTAGAGGGAGGCAGATAAATGGAGTAGGGAAGGAAAATGAAATACCTGATTTCTTACTGTTTCATTAAAAAGTGATGGCAACTGGGCAACTCAACCCCATTGCCTAGCCAAAAAACAAAACAAAACAAAACAAACAAAAACAAAGAATCTAACATTCAGGGGCAGCTAGGTGGCGCAGTGGATAGAGCTCTGGCCTTGGAGTCAGGAGGACCTGAGTTCAAATCTGGCCTTAGACATTTTTTTTAATATCTATGGTTTTTTTTATTAATTTATTTTGATTTATCAATAATCATTTCCATATGCTTTTGAGTTTAAAATTTTTCTCCCCCTTCCTCCCCACCACCCTCCTCAGGATGGTGCAGAATCTGATATAGGCTATACATCTACATTCATATTAAACATATTTTCACATTAGTGATATTGTAAGTAGAAATTAAAACCAATAGGAAGAACCATCAGAAAGAGGAAACAAAACTCAACAGAAGAGAAAAAAATCAGCAATTCGGCTTCCATAGTTCTTTCTTTGGCTGTGGATAGCATTCTCCATCACAAGGTCTCTGGAGATGTCTTAGATCCTTGCGTTGCCAGGAAGGGTTAAGTTTATCAGTATTAGTCATCATGTAACGTGGCTGTTACTGTGTACAATGCTCTCCTGGTTTCTACTCCCTTCACTCAGCATCAGACCATACAAGTCCTTCCAGGTTCCTCTGAAGTCTGCCTGTTCATCATTTCTTATAGCACAATAGTTTTCCATCACATTCATACACCACAACTTGCTCAGCCATTCCCCAATTGATGGGCATCCTCTCAACTTCCAATTCTTTGCCACCACAAAAAGAGCTGCTATGTACATTTTTGTCCATGTAGGTCCTTTTCCCGTTTGTGTGATCTCTTCAGGATACAGCCCCAGAAGTGGCCTTAGACATTTTACAATTAACTACCTATGTGACCCTGGGCAAGTCAATTAACCCCCATTACCTCAGCAAAAAGCAAAAAAAAAAAAAAAAAGTGATGGCAAAAATAGGACATTACCAAATGGGGGGCGGGGTTCAGAAGCTTACCCCTAAATCTGCAAAAGGCCCATCCAGCAGGGCTAACTGTGCCACCCGACATCGATCCCTGTTGGCCAATGTCTGAGGGGTGCTGTAGCCACCTCGTAAGGCATTTTCCTCAGCAATCAGGGCTTCCAACTCTGGAGTCGCTCCTCCCGTGACCAGCGTCCGGATCAGGGTAAGGATGTTGTCATTGAAGTATGTCTAGGGACATGAAAGAAACTCTCCTTAAGCAAAAACACCATTAAAGTCACAACAGCAGACATTCAAATTACAACTTTTCTGAGTTTCTCCTGTTCAAAGTTCTGGCCTGTCTCTTCAAATAATTTTATGTTGGAAGTGAAAAGACAGCAGCCTCCAATTACTCTATTTGCTTCTATCCCATTAGGCTTCAACACTAGAGTCTTCCTTTTAAAGACCCATTCAGGCAGATTTTTATTAAAGAACTAAAATTTGAATGATTTATGTTTCCCATAATTGGTGTTAGTGGCAAGTCAAGAATGGCCCCCATTTCTTATCCCTTCATGGCTAACAAGGAGCTTAAGGAAATGGAATTATAAAACTCAGGCTCTATGGGGAAGCTTTGCTTGGGTTCTGAAGGCACTATTTACCCCAGCTTAGAGGTCGAGAAAGACTGGGTTAGCTCTAGTGACTGACCACCAATGCACCAGAGAGAACGGCTTGTATACTCTGCTGATGTTATGATGTGTCACTGGGCCAGGCCTCTGGGAGCCATCCCGAGGCCATGTGGTAAACAATTTAGGACATGTTCTGCTAATGTTCAGACATAGACGTGTGTATCAATTTAAATACCCTGAATCTGTGCCAGATAAATTTATGATGAGCTGGGATCCTGCTGTTTCCTTTTAAAACCTCTAGGGTCTAGGCTAAGTGTGGCTTATTAAGGAAGGCTTCCTCTCCACTGACGCTTTGCCAAAATCCATAAAATCACTGGTCTGTGAGGAAAACAATGGGCATTTAAAAATTAATTTCATGCCAAATGAGTGCCTTTCAAGCTTGATTAAAGTGACATAGTCCAGTGTGAAAGGGGCCCAAAGAAGTATCTGAAATCAAATAGATTAGACCATTCTCTGGCCTTGATAAGATTTCTATAACAGAATGTCAGGGCTTGATTGGACTTTGAAAATAATGGAACCCAACCCTGTAATTTTACAAGTGAGGAAAGTGAGGCCCAGAGTATGAAGTGAAGTGACTTGATACGTCACAAGGCTAATTACTCTAAGAGTCAGGATTTGAATCTAATTCTCCTGACTCCCAGGTTTAGGGTTCTTTCCCCTATATCACACCACCTCCTTGTAACTGGCTGGAAAAAATTGGGTGAGAAGAAAAGATGAAAGATTTTTCAAAAGAGGCAATGACAAAACAGCTTTGAAAAAAAAAAAAAAACTTTTTTTGAGGGACAATTCCTTAGTCTCAGTGCCAGGCCAACATGGTAGGAGACCAGAATTAAGGCAAGAGTTCTAGTCTTATCTCTGCCAGAATTGGTTTTGTGACCAGCAAATCTCTGAACATGTCTGCACCTCAGCTTCTTCTTGTGATGACTGCTAAGGCCTCCTGCTTACTATAACAGTTCTATGGCTTCATGAGCTTCCCTTAAAGTTAACTGCAAAATAGTTTTTCTTGTCAAAATGTAAGTTTCATTTTTGTCACATCCTTAGGACATGACCTCAACAGTTTTTTTCCTCTGTCAGTGTTGAAATATATTACTGTGAAATGGCCTAATCTTTTCAGCTGATCAGTCAACAATCTGTATTGGGTGCCTACTGTGTGCTTAGCTCTATGCCGGAGTAAGCAGTGAAATGACCTGGTATAAAAGTGTGGGCTGTTCATTGTTACAGTGAACAATGCCTTCAAAATTGTTTATCCAAAGGCAGGCTTTCTGAGTGAGTCATTCCAAAGTTGCGTGACCAAATCTTATGCTGCTCATGTCTTTTGACAGTGACACATGTTTTCCATGCCAGGCTAGTCCTGTAACTCAAAATTCTATCTCTTCAACTGTGCTCATTTGGAGTGGGCAGCATTGCCATAGGTAGAGCATGTTGGATTTTGAAAAGGTAACATGGTGCATACAGTGGAAAAGGCACTGACCTCAGACTCGGGGGGCTAGGTTTTGACTCTTAACTTGGTTCACTACTGTGTGACTGTGGGTGAGTCCCATTAACCTCTCTGAGATTATGTTACCTCCTTTACAAAATGGTTATAATGGTGTCTTTCCAACCCTCCTTCAGAGCTGTTGTGATGAAAGTGCTTTATAAATCTTATGTGCTATGCAAATCTGAGTCATAACTAAAGAAAATTCTGTAAGCTTGCCTACACGACGTATCTCTTTCTCCTGTTGGTTCCCAAACAATCAGGTGCAGAACAACTCTCTCAGTGACTTGTGTGTGAGGAGAGTAATTTGGGTCTTAAGGTCTCTTTGTGGGTGATGACAAAACTGTAAGGAATGGTCCAATCTATTTAGAACAACACATAAATGATAAAAATTGGAGCTTAATACATGCCAGAACATGCATGTTGATAGCTAATGTGTCCCTTTCTTTACAACTTTATCACTATTTACACAACAAGGTACAAGTATATCCATGCTACCTTGCTAGTACAAGCATGGGTTAGGTGCATTTCCTGCTTTGCTGACTGATGCCCCAAGAGAGCTGCCCAGAGAAATGATCCAAATCATTATTAGAAAAGCTCTGAGTCTCTTTGTGGGTGATGACAAAACTGTGAGGAATAGTCCAGTCTATTTAGAACAACACATACATGATAACAGTTGGAGCCAGAATACATGCCAGAACATGCATGTTGATAGCTGGTGTGTCCCACTCCTCACAACCTCATCATTATCTATGAAACAGTATACTAGTACAACCATGCTAGTACAAGCATGGGTTAGGCACCTAATTGCACTTCCTGCTTTGCTTATTGCTGCCCCAAGAGAGCTTCCCAGAGAAAATTATTCCAATCATTATTAGAAAAGCTCAGAGTATGCATGCCAATATAGAAAACAGATGATTTTCAACTCAGAGGCAACTAAGTGGTATAGTACATAGTCCAGAAGACTTGAGTTTGAATCCTGACTCAAATATTTACTAGCTGTGTGACCATAGGCAAGTCTCTTAACCTTTCTCAGTCTTAGTTCTCTCTTCTGTTAAATGGAGATCATAATAACACCTACCTCATAGGGTTGTTGTGAGAATCAAATGAAATTATATATAAAGAGATATACATATAAATGCATAGACATATAAACACATATGTGACTTAGCAAACTTTGAAGTATAAGTGCTAGCTATTATTATTATTTCTAATGAGATAATGATTAAGATAATATTTTTAAAGTGCTTAGCACAGTGCTTGACACATAGGTGCTAAATAAATGCTTATTCCCTTCCCTTCCTTTCCTTTCCTTCCCTTATTATTATCATCTCTGCTCATTCTAGGTCACATGAGATATGGAGAAGTCTTTTCTATAGGGCCATTCCAGATTTATTTCCTTTTTTTGACAGGTACCAAGCTGTTAGATCAGGTTCTGTAATTGACTGTGCTGTTTTTAGACTTGTTATCAATGTCTTGGATAGAGTCATAGAATGGTACGCTACTGGAGTTTCTAAATTACGTACCATTGGGGAGATAACAGATTGATCTCAGGCCACTGTCGGGATTCCCAAATATCCCAACAAGCCCCAAAACACTGGGCCAAATCAAATAACATGAACTCTAATAAGGACAAATGGAAAGTCTTATGTTTGAGTTCAAAATTTTCAAGATGGAGGAGGCATGAATAGATAGCAATTTGTCTGAAAAAAAGATCTGGGTATCTCAGTGGACAGCAAACTTGCTAAGAAGCAATGAATGAAGCCCATACAATCTTAAGCTCCATTAAGAGAACACAAAATCATAGACTTAGTGCTGGAAGAAAAACCTTAGAAGGAAACGTAAAGAGGCAAAGGGATTTGTACAACTCAGCCCTGTGGCTTATACCTGATGCTGTCTTTGTTGCTGCTATCAGTAGGCATTCCCATTTGGGTCAGTATTGCTCTGCAGAGACCCACGAATGGGTCTGAAGACTTTCCAAACCACTATCTACACGGTGGCTAAATTAATACTTCTAACCAGTCTGTGGTTCCCCTGCTCAAGACGTGTCAGTAGCTACCTGCGCCCTGTCTCTGTTTCTGTGACAAGATGCAAATACCACTCTTTGATGTTTAAAGTCCTTCACAGACTGGCTACAATCAATCTTTCCCCAATGATTTCACAGAAATCCTTCTCATGGACTTGGGTGTTGCAGTATTCCAACCAACCTGGCCTATCTCCCATAAATGACATTTCATCTTCTGCCTCCCTGAATTTGCCTAGTCTGTCCTCCAGAAACATTCTCCCTCCTCATCTCTGCCTCTTGAATTAGCTCCCTTCAAGGCTTAGCTCAAGGGCTTTCTCCTATAAAAGGCCTTTCCTGACCTTTTTTTCTCTTGAGCTGTTAGTTTCTCCCCCAAATAAAATTACTTTAAAAAAAAAAGAACTTGACATAGTTGTCAAATTAATTGGCTCAGTAGATGGGGCAGCTAGGTGATGCACTGGATAGAGCGCTGAACCTGAAGATCTGAATTCAAATCCGACCTCAGACACTTATTAGCTGTGTGACCCTAGGCAAGTCATTTAATCCTGTTTGCCTCAGTTTCCTCATCTGTAAAATGAACTGGAGAAGGAAATGGCAAATCACCCCAGTATCTTTGCCAAGAAAAGCCCAAATGGGGTCACGAGGAGTCGGATACGACTGAAATGACTGAACAGCAAAGACTGAGAACTGGATTTGGAAATGGAATCCTATGAATTGTGTGAGTCTGGATAAGCTAATTAACCTCTATCAGCCTCTCTTTTCTCATCTATAAGATAGGGATAATAATAGCACCTATCTCACAGAGTTATTGTGCATCAAATAAGATAACCAATTTTAAACTGTCATATAATTGCTAGCTATGATTATTATTTTTATTTCTATACAAATTTCTCTCCCAATAGACTGTTTGCTCTTTGTGGGCAAGGATTCTTTCTTTTCTTTTCTTTCTTTTTTCTTCTTCTTTTTTTTTTAGGCAATTGGGGTTAAGTGACTTGCCCAGGGTCACACAGCTAGTAAGTGTGAAGTGTTTGGTCTGAGGCCGGATTTGAACTCAGGTCCTCCTGACTTCAGGGCCAGTGCTCCATCCACTGCACCACCGAGCTGCTCTGATTCTTTCATTTTTGTCTAAACATCTCCATCACCTAATGAAAAGGACTAGAATGAGGATTTCATTGATAGAGGGTGAGGCACTTTTAGATGAAGAAACTCCTTCTACCAATGAAGATAGCACCTCCTTTGGAATTTAACGTTTTAGAAAATTGCATAGAACCCGAGACATAAAATGACTTCCCCATGGTCAACCAGTCAGTAATATATCAGAAGCAGGACCTGAACCCATGTTTTCCTGGCTCATAAGTCAGTTCTTTACTATTACATCATGTTGCCTCTGGCATACAGTAGGCACTTCATAATTGCTTTTTTGGGGGAAGAGGAAGGCAATCAGGGTTAAATAAGGGTCACACAGCTAGTAAGTGTCTGAAGTTGGATTTGAACTCGGGTCCTCCTGATTCCAGGGCTGGTGCTCCATCAAATGTGCCAGCTAGCTGCCCCTTAATAATTGCTTATTGGATTCAATCCTGACTGAGGCCCCATGGGATCTACCCTTTGATCTGTGGCCCTCTTTAAAGCACCTGTAAATAATTTACAGGTAATTGATAAAATGATTTACACAACTTTGCCTAGCAGCCCCCAGATAACATAAGAAAACTTAGTTATGATCTTGTCTGTTGCCCGTGAGGGCAAAGGTATAGTGGAATGAACACTGCAATTGGTGAGCTGTGTGACCTTGGCCAAGTAACAACTTCTCCGGGTTGATTTCCTCATCTGTAAAAGGAGGGCCTTAGACTTGATGATGTCAGAGGCCCTCCTGGTACTGACATTCGCTCTTTCTGTGATTTCTGAGAGAAGGCAGAGCATTGAGCAGCAAAAGGAACCCCAGCCACTGAATGAATGACGAGCCAATTCAGATCTGGATATCTGAGCCCGCAGTGCCACCTAGCCTGAGATCTGAAGGCTGAGGCAGCTCTGCTGGGGTGGAAATGTTTGGGGCTGTTCTCTAGTGTTCTGGAGCATTCTTTTTTTTTTTCAAAGTATAATTACCAGAGCTTATGTTTCATAGTTAATGCTGTCAAGCCTTTTAAGCTAATTGGTCTTTTATAGAAAATTTAACTGAAAATTAACACATCTTTTAATAACATTGCTTTAACTTTAATGGCACTTTGCCTTGCGTTTATAATTGCTCTAAAATTGTCATTTTCCATGTCATAGCTGCCATTTTTTATATTTGCCAGTTTTCATGGTGTAGGTTTTTATTTTTAGCCATTTTTTTTCCTTATGAGGAGAGAGGACCATTTGCTATTTTCCATCTACTTTGGGCCACATTTGATTTAAGAGTCAGTGAGGGGGGAGAAGAGGTAGGGAAAGACCATGGAATTAGAAGCTGGGAGATCTGGCTTTGGGTCCATGCTCTGTTACGTCCTAGGAACATGACTAGAAAACCATGTAATCTCTAGGAACTTTGATTTCCTTCATGTGTAAAACAGGGGTAGTAAGAGTCATATTTCATACTTCAAAGGACTGAGGATCATAGAATCATATGTCTAGAGAGGTCCAACCTCCTCAATTTATAGAAGAAGAAACTGAGGCACAGAGAGGTTGAGTAAATTGCCCAAAATCACACAGGGGGTATAATAATAATAATAATAATAATAATAATAATAATAATAGAGCTGCATTTATGCAAGTACTTTGAAGTTTATAAGGCACTTTACATACGTTCTATCATTTGGCCTTCACAACTCTATGAGGCAGGTACCTCTTTTTTGGTAACATTCCTATTTTACAGATGGGGAAACTGAGGAAAAGAGATTAAGCAATTTATTCAGAGTCACATAGCAAGTAAATGTCTGAGACCAGATATGAACAATGAACCCAGGTTCTATGACTATAAACTCGGTATTCTTTCCATTGTACTATGTTTGTTGTGAAAAGTGCTTGGCAAACTATATACTATATAAATGTACTATATAAGTACTATGTAAAATGTGTACTATATAAAAGTGAGGGTTTTTTTTTTAAATTGTGAGATTATGGTCCTGCCTTCTAAATTTATTCCACACCTGAAAACCCTTCCTACCAAGACCAACATCGCTACCACTTAGGCAGTAGCGACAAGAGTGGCTTCAGCTTTCTCTTACCTTACCTTGAATTACAAGATGCCTTTCCTGATCACCATGGTTATTCCTCTCTGTCTCCTCCTCAAATCATTTTATATATATATATATATATATGTATATATATGTGTATATATGTATATATATATAGTATGTATATATACACACATACATATACATATACATGTACACACACATATATACATATATGTATATATATACACATATGCTTATCAATCCATTCATCAATCACTAAGTATTTATTAAGTCCTATTATATGCCAAACACTGGGGAAACAAGTACAGTGAATGAAAGATTCCCAATTATTTGTTTACATGTTATATTTTTCCCCAATTCCCACAGCATTCAAAAGTTCTGTGGGGGCAGAAACCTCCCCCCCCTTCATTTTAGCTCTAATGCTTTGGACATGGCAGACACTTAATACATACTCATTGGATTGGATTAGGTTGGACTGGATGGAGCCTCTATGCAAGCAGACCTTTGTTATGAGGCTTGAGTGGAGGGGAATATTGAATAGGACAGCTCAAAGAGTAGTTGGTGATCGTCAATGTCAGCATGGCAACCAGTCTCCAGTGGAGTACCTCAGGGATCTCTACTTGATGATGTGCTTTTTGACATTGTTATCAATGACTTGGATAAAAGCAAATATAGCATGCTCATCAAATTTTCCATGACCCAAAATTGGCTGGGATAGATAGTTAACACGATGAATAACAGAGTCAGGATCCCCAAAAATCTTGACAAGTGAGAGCATCAGGCTGAATCTACTAAGATGAAATTCAGTAGGGATAGAGGTAAAGTCTTATAGAATAGCTTCACAGGTGTGAGTTGGGAGAAGGTCTCTAGATAGATAGCAGTTGTTCTGAAAAAGAACTGAGGGAGAGGGGTTAATGGGCTGTAAGATCCTTGTGAATCACCAGGGTGATGCGGCAGCCAAAAGAACTAATACGATCTTGGGTTACACAAGGAGCAGAGCTTCCAGAAACAGGGAGGTGATCACCTCACTGTAGTCAACCCTTGTCAGACCTTTCTTGGAGTATTGTTTTCAGTTCTGGGCACTGTGTTTGAGAAGGACGTTGATAAGGTGGCGAGTGTTCAGAGGACAAGCAAGATAGTGAAGAACCCTGAATCCTTGTCATATGAGAAGAGTCTAGGGAACTGGGCAGGTTTAACCTGGAAGAAGAAAGCCTCAGGAGAATCATGATAGCTGTGTTCCAGTATTTGAAAGGATATCATAGAAGGGGAAGAAATATGATCCTCTTTCTGTTTGTCCCACTAGAGCAGAACCAAGAATGGGTGAGAATTTCAAAGTTAGACTTGATGTCAGGAAAAGCTTCTGAGCAATTAGAGACATAGGACTGCCTCAAGACGTCATGAGTTTCCCCTCCTGAGAGGTCTTCAAGCAGAGGCTGGATGACCGTTTGTTGGTTATATTATGTTGGGGATTCCTTTTGTGTAGAGGCTGCACTCTTAGACAAGCACTGAGGTTCTTTCTAACTCTCAAATTCTATGACAATGTCTGGCCGGCAGGATCCAAAGGCTGATGGCCCCATGATTGACTCCAAGCAAACTATAAAATTGGCCAGAGGCAGACTTTGCCCTGCTCTCAGGGGAGCCCTGATTATGGGGTATCTTCCCCCAAATATATAATTTTGATAACCATACTTTCAGGCAAGTCTTTATTTCTTCTATTTTTTCTTCTTTTTACACTCCCTATGTAGCCACTAATTGCTCATTACTTTAACAGTCCTCTTCCTCCCCTATGCCACAAAAAATAAAATTTCCAAACTTTTGTAGGAAAAAGACAACACGTAAGAGACCTTTGCATTTTCTACATATTAGGGCTTTTGCTCCCAGAGTACTTTTACCCCTGAGTTTTCTATTTATCCTATTCATATCCTTAGGAGTTTGAGAGTGATGCTTAATATCATTCCCATTTTATAGTTGGGAGACTGAGGCTCAAGGAGGTAAAATAATTCTGGATTCACTGGAAGAACTGAAACTAGAACATAAACCCCCTGAATTCAGGGTTAGTTCTCCTTCCGCAAGACCATATGACCCTGTCCAAGGCCAAGTTACTATGGGAATGATTTTAGAAGGTAAAATGAAAGCATACATGGGAGGTACTTTTTGATTAAAGTATGAATTCAGTGGACAGTGCTTGCCTTGCTCTGGGTGGGAGGGAGATGGGAGAACTTCTTTTTGAGTAGTTGGGAAGACTTACATGAACTGATGCAGAATGAAGTTAGCAGAACCAGGACAACAACTTATACAATAACAAATTTGTAAAAGCAAACAAAATTGAAAGACTTAAGAATTGATTAGCACAATAGCCAACTAAGACGCTAGAGGAGGATCAGTGCTACCCATGCTACCCATGTCCTAACAGAGAAATGATGGATTCATGATGCTGAATGAGGCATACATTTTTTCACAATGTCAATGTGAGAATTTGTTTTTGTTTGAGTATGCATATTTGTTACAAAGGGTTTTAATTTTTTCCCATTTCATTGGGGTGGGGGGTGGAAGAGGCAAGGATGTAGTAGGAAGAGAAAATAAATTATTGTTAACTGAAAAAATACAATTTAGTTTTAAAATCTGAATAGCTAGTTGTGATATTACAAGTATGCCTTACAAGTATTTGTAATGGTTCTCAAGTGTCTAGAGAACAAGATAACCATAGTTCTTCCATAAAGGGAAACTTCCCTATTCTAATGTACCATATTCTAGAGATTGGCTCAATCCGCATCTTTTTTGGTTTGTTTGTTTTTTGAGAAGGGGGCAGGGTTCCAGTTTAGTCCAGCTGTAAAAATGAACTTCATTAAATACACACATACACACATTCACATATTCATAAACTCAAGCTCATTAGTGTTAATGTCTAGGAGTATTAACTGTATGTGAATGCTGTTTGTTTCTTCCCTGAACAATGTGCAGTCTTGATCATTCAGTCTGGGCAATTAATGTCCAGAGCACTACAGATCTGTGGCTAGGAAAGGACCAGAGCACATAAAGAGGGAACTCTCCAGGGTATAATTTTTTTTAAAAAGTTTTAAATGGCAAGAAGATTTTTGGGACATCTATATTGGCTCTGAGTCTTCTGAGCCTCACTTTTTGCAGATTCCTCTGAAGGCCACAAATATTGCTTCTTTTTTTACCCTTAGGACAAAAGCACATATTAATTAATAAATAAAAATGTCCCATTTTACAATACTTAACTAAATTGGAGCATCTGACAGTACAAAGGCCAATTCAATGTGATGATGTTGAAAATTATATGAAAATTATATATGTTGAAAATATATATGAAAATTATATATTAAACATTATATCATATATAATAACTTTTTATTCTCAAAGTACTTTCAAGTGTACAAGGTTCATGATGATCTCTTTGTGTATTGCAATCTTGTGAGGAAGATTCAGTGTTGCTAATTATCCCCATTTCACAGAGAAGAAAACTGAGGTTTAGAATTATAGGATAATAGAATCATAGATTTAGAACTTAAAGATAATTTGTAGGTTACCTAATGCAAATCCCTCATTTTACAGCTGAGAAAACTAGGTCTCAGAGAGATGAAGGTTAAGCTACTTGCCCAAGCTAACAGCTTGAAAGTGTTGGGGCTTGGATTTGAACCCAGGTCTCCTAACTCTAGGTCTGGAATTTGTTTTATCACACTTGTAGGCATCATTCTAGAAATGGGGAGGTAGCATTATGTAATGGACATCAGGTATGATCATAAGCAAATGTCTTAACCTCTCTGAGTCTCAGTTTCTGCATCTATAAAATGGGGGTAATGATAAATGTTATAGTTTATATTGCATGGTTATTTTGAGGTTCATATGACATGATGTATATAAAATATTTCATGAATTTCAAATCACTGCATAAATGTCAGTTATTGACTGGAGTACATGATATCAAGCTATTGATTCTGTAAGAGAATAATGTTTGTTTATTGTTATTATTTTCTTCACCACTACAATGAGGGAACCTAGATTGGTTATTTAGGTCAATAATTTGGTGAGAATTGGGTTTCAGAGATCAAATGATGACCAGTGACAAATGGGATCTAGGCACATTGGATGCTATTGCCAGTATTGGAAGGAGGAAGGGGGGCCAGTATTGCTCCCCCACATTGGTTATGACAAAAGTCAGAGCTTATGTGAAAAAGGATTGGACATTTGGAAATACTGGAGGATAGAATCCAAGGGCAGACTCTGCTCCTTCAGTCACTTTTTCCAGAAATACAGGTGAACTATGGGTCAACATAACCTTAAGGACCAGCAAAAGGCCTCAGTGGGAAGGAGGGACAATATGCTGCCATGTTGTCTGGTCCCAATTACTATAAACTTCCTTACACTTGCCCTGTGAACAGTACCCTGACTTCAGCTTGAAGAATGTATTTCCAAATTGTGATGTTCTTCTGAGCTATCTAGGCATAAATGTAATTATTCTTTCTCTCATGAGGTATGTGTGGTGTTGATTTGCACAGCACCATGACACGGCATCCGTAGCATCCCTATCTGTTACTCGGGAAATGGCTGTGATGAATAGAAAGATTATTCCTTCCACAAATGAGGCAGTGAGCAGCAGGAGTTGAATTATGAGGGACAATATTCTGTGAGTGTTTAGACACCTGATTAAATGGCAGTTGGGAGAAGAGGGTGAGAAAAAAAAAGGAGATCACTGACATCTAAATAGAATTGTGTTTCAATGTTGTTTGTAAAAGGCTGCCTAAGCTGGAATATGTTCGCTCTCCAGTTCCCATTGTGTGGAAGGCTCTCACTCATGTTGTATAATTTCCCTCCGTTTCTTTCTTAACTGTTTTTAATTACAACAGCTCTTCTGAGTAAACCCCAGTCTGATCATCAAGAAAAGGAAGAAGAAAAAACCCTAACAATCCAAAAAATGAATTGAACAATTTACAGCTGATATGTTTTTTTCTGTTATGTTGTTTTTGTTTTGTTTTGTTTTGAGAAACCTGGCTACCAATTGAACCAAGCACAATTCTGAAACCTCATTTTGGAACTTTAGCACTCCAAATAATGAGAACCTTACCTCAAACAATATCTGGACGGTATTTTGTTGGGTAATACACAAACTAGCTAGCACTGGGCAAATCAAGTTGGACCTATTTGCATTAGACTTACACACATTCTTTTTTTCCAAAGAGTCTCTTGAAGGATTTTGGTTCCCTTTTTTTCATGCTAGAAGAAGGAAAAAAAGGGCTTTCAACGTATCATATCTGCAAATGCCTACCAACTGAGGCCATAGAAAATGTGCCATGGAAGTATCACATCATAGATATGGCACTGGACTTGGAGTCAGGAAGACCTGGCTTCACAATTCCACCTCAGACACTAGCTGTGTAATCCTTGGCAATTCACTTAATCTTTTGTGCCTCAGTTTCCTCCTGTGTAAAATGAGGGGGTTGGATTTTATGGCCTCTAAGGCCCTTACCAGCTCTAAATTTATGATCCTATATTAGAAGTTCTTAGCCTGGGGTCCATGTTGTTGTATATTTTGATAACTGAATGTCATTATAACTGATTTGCTCTGTAATCCTATGTATTGTATCTTATGTATTTAAAAACCTTATTCTAAGAATGACTCCATATTTGCCCATGGGTACCCTAAAAAAACTTAAGAACTCTTGTTCTACATAGAACTTTCTCATGGGGTAGAGAAGGTGCTGACCTGCATTGTTAGAGAGTGTTTCCTCTCCCAGGATTTCCCTATGCCAATGAAATCACGGGTTTGGCCCATATCTCTATCATGGAATACATTTTAAATAGATGGATATGGGTTTATCATGTGCACTTAAGCACTGATACATCTACCAGTGATATTTACTTGTATTTGTTCCATTCTCCTCCAAAGTCTCTGGCCATGTAAGTTTGGAAATATCCAGTCAAACGGCCCAATTTGGAAGACGCTTTGCAGCCTCACTCCCTCTGATGATGAAGAGAGTGATTTGGCTCAAATCCTTACATACTTATTACTATTATCATACACACACACACACACACACACACGCACGCACGCACACACACACACACACAAATACACTCACATACATGGCACCAACAAACACCATTACACGCATTCCCATGAACCCTTGTATGAGAAGTCAGAGGGCCCTGTTACTGAACACCTACATTCCATCTTTGGGACAGAGTAATTTGAAAAAAAAAATCTGAAGGAGAATATCTAAAGGCAATATCTCCTTTTATAATTTTGCTTTTCAATTTTGATAGTGTGGTTTAAAGCTCTAAAGGTAGGTCGCCTATAAAGAGTTTAATCTTCCCATAACATAAATGTTCTTCTGAAATCTTTCTAATTAGGATCAGAGGTAAAATGAGATTTCTAAAGGAATGAATTACAGAAATCACTTTTAAACCAGAGGTGCAATATATTAGGCCTATTTAATGGGGCTTATCTTGTACTGTTTCTGTAGCCTTCCTCACTATTTTTGGCCTTTTCAGGTGTGCATGAGCTAGGTCTGGTGAGCTCTCTGACTTTGTTCCTGGAAGAGATCCCACTGCAAGCCAGCAGAGCAGGATGCAGTGTTGTTTGTTTTAGAGGTCTCCAAGAGAAATAGACGTATAAAAAGTCTGGGAGAAGAAACACTAACAATCTATCCCCACCTAACAAGATATTTTTTTGAGTCCTCTGGTGGGAGAAGTGGGAGGTACAAACCTCACTCTTTGGAAATCAAGGCAGGGAAATGGCATGGTGGACTGAATGTCGGACATGAAGTCAAGAAGCCCCAAGTTCAAATCCTGCATCAAATACTAGCTGCATGACCCAGAACAATTTACTTAATGTATCTGGGACTCAGTTTCTTCATCTGTAAAATGAGAGTTGAATTTAATGACTTCTAAGGTCCCTCTCAACTCTAATCCTTTGATCTATTATCCTTGGGAAAAGATAGGTAGAATGAACGAAAAATTCAAACTAAAATTTTTGTTTTACACTCTGGGTTTGTTTGTTTGTTTTTTTTCTAATGCAGGGAGCAAATTGAACTTGTTTGAAAAGTTTTGTTTTGCAGAGGTCCTTCTGTGACCTATTTTGGTGAATTGTTGAGAATTGAGTAAAAATGAAGTTTTGATGTATAATGAACCTTTTTTCTCATTCTAAGGAAAGAATTCATAATAACTCTAGTCTGTTTTGACATCCTTTCCTTGTTTAAGAAAAAGGGAAAATCCAAGTTTCCAAGCTATCTACAATATGACCAGATTGAAACCATTGTTCTCCCATCCGTAAGAAAGCAAATACCTTGATTCTGAAATATGTTGTGATGTGCTAAAAGAAATAAACCATTTAAAAGAATCATGAATTTCAAATTAGAAGGAACTTCTAAGGTCATCTTCTGCTCCATCTCCCCCCTTTTACAGGGAATTTGAGTCCCAGTAAGTTTAGATGATTGCACCAAAAGGATAGTAGTAACAGTCCCGGGTTCTGTACTCCCTTACTATGATTCCCAATCCAGTGTTCTTTTCATCAAACTATCACTAGTCCACCCTTCAATCTCCTGACAGAGTTTAGGATTCCCTTCTGCTTTTTCAGAACCTCTCTCCTTTCATTTCTCTGCATCAGGGTTTCTGGCTGGGGTTCCCCACAAAATACGGAGGAAGGGACAGAATTTTCTTACTTACCGCACTCATGAGTGAGTCCAGGACACTAACAGCAAATGCTGTCCCACATGCAAATGGCTGTGTGAGATACAGCTCCGTATCTGGGTCATCATCATCGTCTTGGTCCAAAAACTGAACATTAGTATCATTCACTAGAAAAGTCATAAGACATCAGTTAGTGACCAGTGCCCAGCCTTGTGAACTAAGCTTAAATGAATGAATAAATAAATAAAGCCTGGCATTATAATGGCTTAGAGGCAATAAGCAGTCTCTTTGATGGCACTGGAAATGAAGTTAAAAAGGAGGGGAAACCATGGATCCTGGCATGGCAAGGGTGGAAGTGAGGGATAAATGGAGACTGTAGCTCTTTGCTTCATGAGCTAAGCCCCTTGGCTGACATCATAGGGACTAAAAGAGTGGGAATAATTTCCTCTGGGATGACCCTAGGACCACTGGCAAGAAGCAAGGTTCTCTTGTAGGGATAACATAGGAGGCATGTCTTTGGACTGACTGAATTCTTGCTCAGACAGATAGTGGCTTTCAGTACAGAGGAATAAACTGGGATTTCTCACTACTATCAAATTAGAAGATCTGGGACCCCCAAATGGTGATAGGTAAAGAGTTCATTATGCAAGCAGATGATTTGGATATATCATTAGTTGCCACAGTGGCTTACTCCTGCCTTGTTATGGCCCCAGTGCTCTTCACATAGCAGATGTTCATTCATCACCAAGTGGCTATTAAGTGCCTACTGTGTGCTAGGTACTGTGCTAAGTACTGGAGATACAAAGGCAAAAATGAAGGAGCTGTTGTCCTCAAGGAGTTTGCCTTTTACTGTGCACTTGCTAAAGGCTTACTGACAATGATGTTATTAACTCCAAGGCTAAAAGTCAAGGTGGGTAACATCATGAGCAGATGTTACGCTTCTCATCAACAAGAAAATGTGTAGCTTTTGGATTACATGGGGGTGATTCAACCTTTTTTCCTTTCCCAAATGATTTCCTTTCTTATGTAATTCTCTTTAAATAGATTGATGCCACCTTTTATATGGGCAGTAAAGACTCTTCAGGAATACAAGTGAAGACTGACCAATTAAGTCACAGAGATGTCCTTAACTTAGTAAAGATTAAATGACAAATTGGTGTCAATTCCCATTGTGACTTCAGAAATTAGTATTTTTGTGTATGTATATCTGTCTATGTATATGGATATATATGTGTGTGTGTGTATCTGTCTTTCTATCTATCTATCTATCTATCTATCCATCTATCTATCTATCTATTGAAATGTGAAAGTAAGATAAAAGTTGAGGATCTCGATGCCTTCCTAACCTCACCAACAGTAACCTTTCTTCTTGGGATTTTTTTTTATCTCTCCATTGTTGTAGCTAGTATAAAGAAAACTCTTTCTGTGAGAAACTATCAGTACCTTATCTTGAGTCTTTTCTGCTTGGGAGAGAAGAAAGAAAAAAGAGACAGGGAGGACAGGGACATAGAGTTAACTTTTAAAGTTCTCATTTTGTTTTTCTAAACTAAGATGCAGACTGGTACAATAACACTACCCAGGTCCTTCCAACTTCTTTCCATCTTCACTCCTTCTCAGTCCCCATCGTTAGACTAGTGGCTACTACATTGTTTCTGTCATAAATTTTCTACAATTTTCCATTTGGTCTACCATTCTGAATATTCTGACCTCTTACTCTTTTCATCAGGCATTTAAGACTCCTAGTTTCATGAGAATGTCCCAGGGCTGATTTTTAATGGGCCTTTATCCTCTCTCCACCTCAATCCACTTAATCCTAGGATATTGGTAGGCCTTTGCTAGTTCTTGCTAATGTTACTGGCTCACACTGGAAATGAATAAACAACCCAATGGGCAGAGTTGTAACTAACAACTTCTTCACTCAGGTCAAGTGGGAGAAAATATACCCTCCTTTAAATTCAGTTGAGGATGGGGGAAAGATCCCAGTGGCCAATGGTGAGGAGATGGAGATACTGAGGGATACTGTGAAACCTCCAATGAGGAAACAGGACATGATCAAAGAAGGGAGAAGCTCACCTCAAGTGTGACTACCAGAGGAAGGAAGAATGTCATTTGGTAGGATGTCATTTTAACTATCTAAATGCTAAACTAAGCTGTTTTATAATTTGTAAGTACTGTTAGCGTCCTCTGAATTCTCATACCCAGGGCAAGGTCCCAGTCACCTTGCCCTAGTTATAGCTCCATTGAAGAGAAAATGTGAGCTTCTGACTAAGGATACTTTATTATCTATTTTTGAAAAGTATAACTCAAATTTTTTTATAACAGCAGCTCACAAATAAGTGTGATAAATTTAATGAAAAGAAAATCATCATTTGAATGTGAGCACCCTGAAAGGTTACTGGCTATTCCGTATTTACCTAGAAAATGGGCAGCAGGCACTGCTGGGTTCTAAGGAGAAGGAAATACTGGGTTTATAGAGAGAAATCATTAATGAAGATGAATGACCCTATGGCTGACTCTTCTCTTATGGCATGTTGGAATATTTAAGTCATTAAAAAGAGTTACAAAGGACTGAGCAGGTTTGAAATGAAACCCTATACCCAATTCAACAATTTTAAAGGGATATAGAAAAAAGTTGAGGCTGGGAAATTGTCAGAGGAGAGATTTGGGGAGTTTTAAATACTTGAAAATAGGATTTCTAAAGAAAAGCTAAAACAGTATTCTTAGCACATAGCAGGCTCTTAATAAATTTAATTGGTTTTGGAGCAATAACTTCATGAAGAGAAGGTTGAAGGGGGGTTAAATAATAATTTTCAAATATACAAAGCATAATGACATAAAAGTGGTAACCTTCCTACCGAGGATGGTGGAAGTGATATGGGCATTTGACATGGAGTCACCAGACTTGGGTTCAAGTCTTGCCTGTCATTTATTAACTCTGGGACCTTCAGCAGGTCATTTAAGCTCTCTGAGGCTCAGTTTTGTCATCTGTTAAATGGGGATGAGACTATGTGGATTACCTATCTCACAGGCTTGCCATGAGAATTGAATGAGATAATGGCCGTGACAGCACTTTGTAAACTGTTAAGATTTCTGTACACTTTACAGAAATGTCAGGCATTATTATGGCTAAAACAAAGAGAAATGGACTTCAACTCTGGCACATGAGATGTTGTGGATATAAAGAGTAATTACTGATCATGAAGACTGAGAAACACCATTACAGGTTGAGAGAGATAGAATCATTTTGAACCAGATCTTTAGAGACTGGCTGGCAAGCCCATCCCTTACCTGGGGTGGGGGTCTTTCTCCTAGGACAGAGGCTTGGACCCTCTGACCTCTTGAGGCTTACAGCCCTGAGAGTATGTGGCAGACAATTCAAAAACTGAAGTTCTCAGGAAAATTCTATAAATATTAGACGACATCTATCCCACAGTTGCAGACACAGAACAGAGATACTTTACTTTTGACCTGAGAGAGTTTCGTTCTGATAAATAGTCACATCTACAATAATGCAGTGCTGAATGGCTGACAATTTATTCCTCGGCTTCTGGACATCTCACAAGCAAGATTACTGTGTTAAAAGCTCTCTTGTTCTGAAATATATTGGGGGGCCAAGAAAATGGATTGTGAGTTTCATTTGCCATTTGAAGCAGGTACTTTCCCCAGCACTTTTACTGACTCTGTCTGGTTCATAAGACCAATCCCCCATTCTGACACCTACTATTACTCATCTGGGTCCACAGTGTCATTGACCAAGTCATGGGGAATCATATATGAACAATTTAGTTGTGGCTTCATACTTCTATCTTCCTGATGAGACTCTATTCTGAATTTTCCAGAAAGGTCTATGGACCAGATGGGGTCAGAGCACTGGGGCAGTGCTATGCCCTGGTGGTTGGCTAATCTAACACTTTCAACTCCTCTCATAAGCTGGCTTTAGGAAGAAGGTGTCTCCTCAGAGTTCGACTGCTTTGGAAGCCTCCAAACCTGGGCATCTGAAACAAGGCCTAGTGCAAGAGGCGAATAAAGTCAGAACAAAGGAAAATAAACAGCTGGAGGGAAGGCACAATCTTGGGTTTTGTATTTTGAAATTTTTATATTTCTTCTTTGACTTCCTATGAGAGCTGTGAAGATATGTCAGTCAAGCTGACACAGGGTTGGAAGAAGAAAATAAAAGAGAAAAGGGTAGGGGGAGAGGTGGAGGAGGGAGGAGAAGGGAGGGCAGGGAGATGTGCTAGGGAAAAAAAAAGGCCCAGGCCAAAGAAAATGAATTGGTGGGAAGATGCTATGGAAACAGCTGCCAGGTCAGCAGGGTGTGATCAAAGGTTTACAGATGCTGGGTGGGAGAAAAAAAAAGGAAAATCATTAAGAAAGGCCAGAGCGAGACAGTTGATTCCAACCAGAGCCGCAAATAAAACACATTCAAAGCAGCGCCATGAGGGTAGCCTCTCTGTTACAGCCAGAGAAAGAAAGAACAAGCTGATGAGGGCTGGAGCACCAAAGATAGAACAAGACAGCGACGTGAAGGCAAACGGTACTTCTTACCCAGTTCGGTTATCATGAGAATGTGCGTCCCACTGTTTTTTTCCTGATTGATTGAAACCAAAGGCAGAAGTTTGCCAGGCTTCGCTAATAGGGTATAACAATTTAGGATGGGGAAGGGGAGGGAAAAGAAAGTACAGAGACAGAGAAAAGGGAGGGAGTCAGAGAGATAAAGTACTAAAGGAAAAGGACAAAGGATCCCCAATTGTATTTGCAATGTGTGGGGCAGGGTTGGGGAACAATTCAATGATTTTGCTAGTTTGCCTTTGGCCACCCAGAGCTCAGTAGTAGCTCATTTAAATGCCACATCCAGATAGTCCAAGGTCTTACTCCTTAAAATTCTAGAATCCATTGGGGCACAGTGGCATGAAATATAGCCTTAGCTTGCATGGAGGGATTAAATTGTAGTCAGTTATCCGTGGGAACAATCAGCCTGCTTCTCCAACTCACCCAGTTTCCATGACTGGATGATCTTAAATTTCATACAAAGGTGGGAGAATCTACCTTCATTACTTCATTACTATGATACCCAGAAGAGGTGTTCCCTAGTGGCTAAGGCTAGCTTAGTAAACCATTATAGAAAATGGGATAGAATTCATCACTAAAAATCCTCCTCTGCTGTACTTTCAGGAACAGCTTCCAATTGGAAGGAAGCTGGAATCCAGCCTTTATTAAAAATGAAAGTTTTCTCAGCCTTCCACCAGTCCCCCAGTACCAACATGTCACATAGCTTTCTCATGTATTCACACTGTCTATATTCATGGTGGGCTGTTTTCCAAAAAGAGAGAAGGCATGAGAGTGGGCATGTCTCCTCCTTCCCCATATGAAGGAGGAAGAGAAAAACAGGTTGTAAATTCACCTCCTTACCTAGCTCAGTGATGATAGGGATATTGACCCCAGTTGTGATGGATGGCTGACGTAACATCCCGTGGACTGGACTGTTGTCTGGGGATGACCTGTCCATTCCTGGTGGTGTGAACCCTGGAAGACAAGAAAGAGAGGAGACTTAGGAAGAATTAGAACATGAGGAGTTATATTTAGAGGAGTTAATTATTTAGTGAAAACCCAAGGTAGCTAATGAGTAATTACAGGTTAATACAAATTTGAGTGACAAAAAATAAGCACATCCATGGTCTCCTCTAAGGAATAGTTTTTAAAGGATAGAGACACAGACAATTTTAATTGACTTCTGATACAATTCTGGGAAACAACTGACTTCTGATAGGGCTTCATAGAAAGCTGCTATGAAACCAATTGATTACACTAAAGCAATCAGTGTAATTGTCTGGAAATGCTATTGAAAAGCCCTAGTGTTGATTAAAATAAAATAAAATAAAATAAATGTTTCCCTAGGCATGGGAGGTGGATAAGCTAAGAGAATTCTAGAATCCTAGAGTCAGACAGAATATTGTGAATCTCTCCTACGATATCACAAGAAATGGTCATCTAGGTTCTCCTTAGAGACTCCCAATGATGTAAAGCTCACGACCTCATGAGGTAGTCTATTCCAGTTTTGGACAGTTTCAATTGTCAGTAAAAGTTTTCCTCATCCAATATGTAGCTGAAAATTGCCTTCCTACAATTTCTGCCTACTCATCCTAGTTTACCTTTGGGAATCAAGCAAATTACAATACCTCTTTTACATGGCAATACTTCATATATTTAAAGTTGGTTATATTTTCCCCAAGTTGCCTTACCTCCAGGCTAACTATCTTTAGTTCTTTCAACCAATGCATACATAATACAATTTCAAGTCCCCTCATCATTCTAATTGGACTCCTATGAACTTTCTCCAGTTTGTCAAAAATTCTTCCTAAAATATGGTATCTATATTCCAGACCTGGGCAGGGCACATTTCCCTTGTTCCATAGATTACCTAAGATTACGTTTACTGTTTGGCCACTAGGTCACAATGCTCTTCATATCTTGACTTGACTTGACACTACACCCAGATCCCCTGAGTCATTTTTACACTAATGATTTCCTGGCCAAATCCTATAAGTATATAGCAAATTCAAATTTATTTTGTGCTCCACTATGGCTATCTGATCTTTATTTCTTCTCTTAAGCAGAAAATCTTTTCTCATCTAGAATTAGTGAATGCTCCCCCCTCCCTTTTTACTATGGTAATTTTCATTTATGTAGGATGATTGACTTTCTAAAAGACTTTTAAAATTATCTATTCCACCCTCCTCACAATACAGATGAGAAAAGGGTGGTAAAGAATGGTGATGTGACTTTCCCCAAAGTGGCATAGTTTGTGAAGTCAGAAGCCCGACAGTGATGGGGTATTAGCAAAACTATAAGTAGTATTCAGGTCTCTTGATTCTTAGGTCAATGGCCAGTTGTTTTAAAACCAAGATCGAGATAATATATTTATCCTTATCAAATATAGAGGCAGTGTGACATAGTGGATTGAATATGTCCCTGGAATCAGAAAAACTTGTGTTAAGTCTTGTCTCTCTAGGTCATATGTATGCCAGGTTACCATAGAAGTTCCTTTCCTTCTCAATGTCCCAGGCAATTTTCTATAAACTATAAGACACAAAGGAATGATTTCTTCACCAGGCATTTCACATAGGAGTGAAATCACAGATAAGGAGCAAATCTGTTAATGAATAATTAAAAAATAAATATTATCAAAGCTTTAGCCTACTCTTCTAGCCTTTTGAGGTCTTTTCAGATCCTGATTCTTCCATCCAAGAGGATTCTTGGGTATTAGAATGTCAACTGAAAGAATATCATTCATGAGCTATTGTTGAATCAACAAGTGAGATCATCAACCATACATCTGTTTTTGACATTGGCACTCTTATTTGCATTTCACGAACAAACTTTCATTTAATTGTTTCTCTTTCCATTCTTCTCCTTCCCTCTTTATTTCTAACCCCTTTCTTCCCTCTATTTCTTCCTTTCCTTTCCTATTCCCATTCTTTATTTGCTTCCATGCCCTCTCCTCTCCTTTTCCTTTCCTTTTTCTTTTCTCCTTCCTTTCATCTATTTGTCATTTCTTCCCTCTACTTTCTTTATGCTTCTTTATTTTATTCTCTTCTTTTCTTTCTTCTCATCTTTCTCCTTTCTTCCTCCTCTCCTTTCCCCACACTTTCTTCCTTTCCCACACCCTGTTTTCTTTCTCTCTTCTTTCTTCCTTTTTAAAAAATCATGTTGACTACCCTGAAGGGTTTGAGATAGGTACTAACAATCCATTTTGCTACCCAAACCTACAGTGAACTCTTATACACACTGACTTTGTCTGGTGGGTTTCCGGGCACAACCAATTTGTAAGGTAGCCAGTTTAATTTCTGCCTTTTTAATTCCTTGTTGACACTGTGGGTTTCAATCATTAATATTGAGTATACATGTTTGCATAAATATAGATCAGGGTTATGTGAAGTATATGCATACAAGAAAAATGAGAAAATCTTTAGGCTACTAGGAAAGCCGAATGACCATCTCATGTGACTTTGATAATTTCTTAGAGTAATTACTAAGCAAGGCAGGAACAATTTTTATTCAGCTGAAATTACTTTTGCAGAGGGCAGCATATGGTAAATGTTACTATTAGCTTAATTCAGCAAGTGCTGATTTGCTCCCATTCACACAGAGAGCAGGTATGATGGCAGAGTTTGCATTAACTTTGTGTGTCTCCCTACCCATCTCCATAGTAGATTGCTGCATAAAATAACTGATGAACTAGATACTTGGGAATGAGAGGTCACTTGCTATTTTCCCAGGTGCCCAGGACAAAGAACTAAACACCTAGCATGAGCTGCCTCCGGATAAATCAACTTCATATGTACCCAGAAGGTTATTTTATCACTAGCTCTCTGTTTTTGCCAAATTGTCTTTCCAAGGTGACATAATGAGATAAAGATGAGGTTGGCATTTTTAGATATCTGGAGCTTTATGGAAATCATAGTCCCCCAGGCCTAGAACAAATCATATAGACTGAGTCCATCTCTTCATGTTTCAAATAAAGAAACTGAGGCTAAAGAAAAGAATTTCCAGGGCTGAAGTATTACATTTTGTTCTTGTAGCACAAAAGCCATGAACTGAAGTAAATAATAAGGATAACAATAATAATAACAACAACAATAATACCAGTAAAAATAGCTAATATTTAATTAACAATTTAGAGCTTATGAAATTTCATGCCCAGGTTCACACAGCTAATAAGTGTGATTTGTACTCAGGCCTTCCAGATCTAAGTCTGTTACTCTATCCCCTACACCACAAAATGGAAAGATCTTACTTTTTCTTTCTCCTGGGCATAACTTTCATACTTTCAGAAGGAAAAAAAAAACCCTTGGTTTTACTTAATTTTCTTTTCCTGATTGCACCTCATTTTAATTTTTACCTGAATGTACTTTGAACACAGTGAGTTCCCTTTCTGAAAGACAGCATGGCATCTTTGTTGAGGAAACTAGGGAGAGCTTCAGTGTCCATCCTTCTAAACTCGAGAAAAACACACGTTTTCAGCCAATTGTATAACCCAGAACATGGATTTAAAATGCTCTCTGTTTCCCTCATCTGGAAAAGTGAAGGGAAAACCTGAACTGTTTTCATCAAAAGTTTCATTCAAAGGTATGAAAAACTCCCAGTGACAGCCATGCGGATTCAGTGAATATGACGTTTTTGAATTTCTTCAACTTGACAAGTAAACACCTTAAATCGGTAATGCTATATGCATAATACATGGCCTGTATTTTGACAGCCATCATGGAATGCTGACTGGAGAAAATACAGGTTTGTACATCAAGGAATAGTATCCATAAAGCAGGGAGAAATTCAGGTCACAGGATATTAGGAAAACTGTATTTCATTACAGAACCTGGAACAAGCTAAGGCAATGCTTTTATTTTATCTTATTTAAAGACTCCATTTTCAGCTCTGAAAAGACTCAATTCTTTTGCATGAAACGTTTATTTGGAAATGACATGCCCAACTCCTAGTCTGACTTCATTTTGCTTTCGTATTCCATTTCCCTTCGTTCCATTAGCATTCACAACCGTCAAATTGGCAGGTGGCCCATTGCTAGCCCTTCTCTCCTCAGCATCACCCCAAGGACAGGAGTGGGGAGGTGGTATACTTGGCTTGAAATATCCATCAATATTTCTATAGTCCTGTGATCTCACTATCATGGGTACTCCTTCTCCCAGTGATTAACACAACCCACATATGCTTCTTCATTTTGGGTGATACTTTGCCATGTCCTGGCATAAACCCTTCACAGATGACCCATCAAACATGCAAAAACTCTTCTCTAATATCTTATGATTTTGCAGGGGACATATGTACAATATCCATATGGAAACCCAAATGTACCTTCTTTTCCAGTTCTCCGTAG